>NW_027618320.1:0-77153 GCF_964187855.1 Myxine glutinosa
CACAGGTGCGAAAAGTGGTTTTTCAACACTAACACAAGTGCGAAAAGTGGTTTTTCCACACTAATACAAGTGCAAAAGTGGTTTCCTGCACCAACACAAGTGCGAAAAGTGGTTTTTCAACACTAACACAAGTGCGAAAAGTCGTTTTTCAACACTATCACAAGTGCAAAAAGTGTTTTTTCCACACTAATACAAGTGCAAAAGTGGTTTCCTGCACCACACAAGTGCGAAAAGTGGTATTTCAACACTAGCACAAGTGCGAAAAGTGGTTTTCAACACTATCACAAGTGCAAAAAGTGTTTTTTCAACACTATCACAAGTGCAAAAAGTGTTTTTTCCACACTAATACAAGTGCAAAAGTGGGCTTTCCTGCACCAACACAAGTGCGAAAAGTGGTTTTCAACACTAACACAAGTGCGAAAGTGGTTCTTCAACACTACCACAAGTGCGAAAAGTGTTTTTTCCACACTAATACAAGTGCAAAAGTGGTTTACTGCACCAACACAAGTGCGAAAAGTGGTTTTTCAACACTAACACAAGTGCGAAAAGTGGTTTTTCACACTAACACAAGTGCGAAAAAGTGGTTTTTCAACACTAACACAAGTGCGAAAAGTGGTTTTTTCCACACTATACAAGTGCAAAAGTGGTTTCCTGCACCAACACAAGTGCGAAAGTGGTTTTTCAACACTAACACAAGTGCGAAAAGTGGTTTTTCAACACTAACACAAGTGCGAAAAGTGTTTTTTTCCACACTAATACAAGTGCAAAAGTGGTTTCCTGCACCAACACAAAGTGCGAAAAGTGGTTTTTCAACACTAACACAAGTGCGAAAAGTGGTTCTTCAACACTAACACAAGTGCGAAAAGTGTTTTTTCCACACTAATACAAGTGCAAAAGTGGTTTCCTGCACCAACACAAGTGCGAAAAGTGATTTTTCAACACTAACACAAGTGCGAAAAGTGGTTCTTCAACACTAACACAAGTGCGAAAAGTGTTTTTTCCACACTAATACAAGTGCAAAAGTGGTTTCCTGCACCAACACAAGTGCGAAAAGTGTTTTTCAACACTAACACAAGTGCGAAAAGTGGTTTTTCAACACTAACACAAGTGCAAAAAGAGTGTTTTTCAACACTAACACAAAGTGCGAAAAGTGGTTTTTCCACACTAATACAAGTGCAAAAGTGGTTTCCTGCACCAACACAAGTCCGAAAGTGGTTTTTCAACACTAACACAAGTGCGAAAAGTTCGTTTTTCAACACTATCACAAGTGCGAAAAGTGTTTTTTCCACACTATTACAAGTGCAAAAGTGGTTTCCCTGCACCAACACAAGTGCGAAAAGTGGTTTTTTCAACACTAACACAAGTGCGAAAAGTGGTTTTTCAACACTAACACAAGTGCGAAAAGTGGTTTTTCAACACTATCACAAGTGCAAAAAGTGTTTTTTCCACACTAATACAAGTGCAAAAGTGGTTTCCCTGCACCAACAAAAGTGCGAAAAGTGGTTTTTCAACACTAACACAAGTGCGAAAAGTGGTTTTTCAACACTAACACAAGTGCTAAAAGTGTTTTTCCACACTAATACAAGTGCAAAAGTGGTTTCCTGCACCACACAGGTGGGAAAAGTGGTTTTTCAACAACTAACACAGTGCGAAAAGTGGTTTTTCAACACTAACACAAGTGCGAAAAGTGTTTTTTCCACACTAATACAAGTGCAAAAGTGGTTCCTGCACCAACACAAGTGCGAAAAGTGGTTTTCAACACGAACACAAGTGCGAAAAGTGGTTTTTCAACACTAACACAAGTGCGAAAAGTGGTTTTTCACGCTAATACAAGTGCAAAACTGGTTTCCTGCACTAACACAAGTGCGAAAAGTGGTTTTTCAACATTAACACAAGTGCGAAAAGTGTTTTTCAACACTATCACAAGTGCAAAAAGTGTTTTTTCCACACTAATACAAGTGCAAAAGTGGTTTCCTGCACTAACACAAGTGCGAAAAGTGGTTTTTCAACACTTAACACAAGTGCGAAAAGTGGTTTTTCAACACTAACACAAGTGCGAAAAGTGGTTTTTCAACACTAACACAAGTGCGAAAAGTCGTTTTTCCACACTAATACAATTGCAAAAGTGGTTTTCTGCACCAACACAAGTGCGAAAAGTGGTTTTTCAACACTAACACAAGTGCGAAAAGTGGTTTTTCAACACTATCACAAGTGCAAAAAGTGTTTTTTCCACACTAATACAAGTGCAAAGTGGTTTCCTGCACCAACACAAGTGCGAAAAGTGGTTTTTCAACACTAACACAAGTGCGAAAAGTGGTTTTTCAACACTAACACAAGTCCGAAAAGTGGTTTTTCCACACTAATACAAGTGCAAAAGTGGTTTCCTGCACCAACACAAGTGCGAAAAGTGTTTTTTCAACACTAACACAAGTGCGAAAAGTGGTTTTTCAACTTATCACATGTGCAAAAAGGGTTTTTCCACACTAATACAGGTGCAAAAGTGGTTTCCTGCACCAACACAAGTGCGAAAAGTGGTTTTTCAACACTAACACAAGTGCGAAAGTGGTTTTTCAACACTATCACAAGTGCAAAAAGTGTTTTTTCCACACTAATACAAGTGCAAAAGTGGTTTCCTGCACCAACACAAGTGCGAAAAGTGGTTTTTCAACACTAACACAAGTGCGAAAAGTGGTTTTTCAACACTAACGCAAGTGCGAAAAGTGTTTTTTCCACACTAATACAAGTGCAAAAGTGGTTTCTTGCACCAACACAAGTGCGAAAAGTGGTTTTTCAACACTAACACAAGTGCGAAAAGTGGTTTTTTATCACTAACACAAGTGCGAAAAGTGGTTTTTCAACACTAACACAAGTTCGAAAAGTGGTTTTTCCACACTAATACAAGTGCAAAAGTGGTTTCCTGCACCAACACAAGTGCGAAAAGTGTTTTTCAACAACTAACACAAGTGCGAAAAGTGGTTTTTTCAACACTATCACAAGTGCGAAAGTGTTTTTTCCACACTAATACAAGTGCAAAAGTGGTTTCCTGCACGAACACAAGTGCGAAAAGTGGTTTTTCAACACTAACACAAGTGCGAAAAGTGTTTTTTCAACACTAACACAAGTGCGAAAAGTGGTTTTTCAACACTATCACAAGTGCAAAAAGTGTTTTTTCCACTCTAATACAAGTGCAAAAGTGCGGTTCCTGCACCAACACAAGTGCGAAAAGTGGTTTTTCAACACTAACACAAGTGCGAAAAGTGGTTTTTTCCACACTAATGCAAGTGCAAAAGTGGTTTCCTGCACCAACACAAGTGCGAAAGTGGTTTTTCAACACTAACACAAGTGCAAAAAGTCGTTTTTCAACACTATCACAAGTGCAAAAAGTGTTTTTTCCACACTAATACAAGTGCAAAAGTGGTTTCCTGCACCAACACAAGTGCGAAATGTGGTATTTCAACACTAACACAAGTGCGAAAAGTAGTTTTTCAACACTATCACAAGTGCAAAAAGTGTTTTTTCCACACTAATACAAGTGCAAAAGTGGTTTCCTGCACCAACACAAGTGCGAAAAGTGGTTTTTCAACACTAACACAAGTGCGAAAAGTGGTTCTTCAACACTAACACAAGTGCGAAAAGTGTTTTTTCCACACTAATACAAGTGCAAAAGTGGTTTCCTGCACCAACACAAGTGCGAAAAGTGGTTTTTCAACACTAACACAAGTGCAAAAAGTGGTTTTTCAACACTAACACAAGTGCGAAAAGTGGTTTTTTCAACACTAACACAAGTGCGAAAAGTGGTTTTTCCACACTAATACAAGTGCAAAAGTGGTTTCCTGCACCAACACAAGTGCGAAAAGTGGTTTTTCAACACTAACACAAGTGCGAAAAGTGGTTTTCAACACTAACACAAGTGCGAAAAGTGGTTTTTCAACACTAACACAAGTGCGAAAGTGGTTTCCTGCACTAATACAAGTGCAAAAGTGGTTTCCTGCACCAACACAAGTGCGAAAAGTGGTTTTTCAACACTAACACAAGTGCGAAAAGTGGTTTTTCAACACTATCACAAGTGCAAAAAGTGTTTTTTCCACACTAATACAAGTGCAAAAGTGGTTTCCTGCACCAACACAAGTGCGCAAAGTGGTTTTTCAACACTAACACAAGTGCGAAAAGTGGTTTTTCAACACTAACACAAGTGCGAAAAGTGGTTTTTTCCACACTAATACAAGTGCAAAAGTGGTTTCCTTCACCAACCACAAGTGCGAAAAGTGGTTTTTCAACACTAACACAAGTGCGAAAAGTGGTTTTTCAACACTATCACAAGTGCGAAAAGTGTTTTTCCACACTAATACAAGTGCAAAAGTGGTTTCCTGCACCAACACAAGTGCGAAAAGTGATTTTCAACACTAACACAAGTGCGAAAAGTGGTTTTTCAACACTAACACAACTGCGAAAAGTGGTTTTCAACACTATCACAAGTGCAAAAAGTGTTTTTTCCACACTAATACAAGTGCAAAAGTGGTTTCCTGCACCAACACAAGTGCGAAAAGTGGTTTTTCAACACTAACACAAGTGCGAAAAGTGGTTTTTCAACACTAACACAAGTGCGAAAAGTGGTTTTTGCACACTAATACAAGTGCAAAAGTGGTTTCCTGCACCAACACAAGTGCGAAAAGTGGTTTTTCAACACTAACACAAGTGCGAAAGTGGTTTTTCAACACTATCACAAGTGCAAAAAGTGTTTTTTCCACACTAATACAAGTGCAAAAGTGGTTTCTGCACCAACACAAGTTCGAAAAGTGGTTTTTCAACACTAACACAAGTGCGAAAAGTGGTTTTTCAACACTAACACCAGTGCGAAAAGTGTTTTTCCACTCTAATACAAGTGCAAAAGTGGTTTCCTGCACCAACACAAGTGTGAAAAGTGGTTTTTCAACACTAA
Source organism: Myxine glutinosa (assembly GCF_964187855.1). Lineage (NCBI taxonomy): Eukaryota > Metazoa > Chordata > Myxini > Myxiniformes > Myxinidae > Myxine > Myxine glutinosa. The sequence continues at coordinate 4,940 of NW_027618320.1, forward strand.
CACAAGTGCGAAAAGTGGTTTTTCAACACTAACACAAGTGCGAAAAGTGTTTTTTCCACACTAATACAAGTGCAAAAGTGGTTTCCTGCACCAACACAAGTGCGAAAAGTGGTTTTTCAACACTAACACAAGTGCGAAAAGTGGTTTTTCAACACTAACACAAGTGCGAAAAGTGGTTTTTCCACACTAATACAAATGCAAAAGTGGTTTCCTGCACCAACACAAGTGCGAAAAGTGGTTTTTCAACACTAACACAAGTGCGAAAAGTGTTTTTTCAACACCAACACAAGTGCGAAAAGTGGTTTTTCCACACTAATACAAGTGCAAAAGTGGTTTCCTGCACCAACACAAGTGCAAAAAGTGTTTTTTCAACACTAACACAAGTGCGAAAAGTGGTTTTTCAACACTATCACAAGTGCGAAAAGTGTTTTTTCCACACTAATACAAGTGCAAAAGTGGTTTCCTGCACGAACACAAGTGCGAAAAGTGGTTTTTCAACACTAACACAAGTGCGAAAAGTGTTTTTTCAACACTAACACAAGTGCGAAAAGTGGTTTTTCAACACTATCACAAGTGCAAAAAGTGTTTTTTCCACTCTAATACAAGTGCAAAAGTGGGTTCCTGCACCAACACAAGTGCGAAAAGTGGTTTTTCAACACTAACACAGGTGCGAAAAGTGGTTTTTCAACACTAACACAAGTGCGAAAAGTGGTTTTTCCACACTAATACAAGTGCAAAAGTGGTTTCCTGCACCAACACAAGTGCGAAAAGTGGTTTTTCAACACTAACACAAGTGCGAAAAGTCGTTTTTCAACACTATCACAAGTGCAAAAAGTGTTTTTTCCACACTAATACAAGTGCAAAAGTGGTTTCCTGCACCAACACAAGTGCGAAAAGTGGTATTTCAACACTAACACAAGTGCGAAAAGTGGTTTTTCAACACTATCACAAGTGCAAAAAGTGTTTTTTCCACACTAATACAAGTGCAAAAGTGGTTTCCTGCACCAACACAAGTGCGAAAAGTGGTTTTTCAACACAAACACAAGTGCGAAAAGTGGTTTTTCAACACTAACACAAGTGCGAAAAGTGGTTTTTCAACACTAACACAAGTGCGAAAAGTGGTTTTTCCACACTAATACAAGTGCAAAAGTGGTTTCCTGCACCAACACAAGTGCGAAAAGTGGTTTTTCAACACTAACACAAGTGCGAAAAATGTGGTTTTTCAACACTAACGCAAGTGCGAAAAGTGTTTTTTCCACACTAATACAAGTGCAAAAGTGGTTTCCTGCACCAACACAAGTGCGAAAAGTGGTTTTTCAACACTAACACAAGTGCGAAAAGTGGTTTTTCAACACTAACACAAGTGCGAAAAGTGGTTTTTCAACACTAACACAAGTGCGAAAAGTGGTTTTTCCACACTAATACAAGTGCAAAAGTGGTTTCCTGCACCAACACAAGTGCGAAAAGTGGTTTTTCAACACTAACACAAGTGCGAAAAGTGGTTTTTCAACACTATCACAAGTGCGAAAAGTGTTTTTTCCACACTAATACAAGTGCAAAAGTGGTTTCCTGCACCAACACAAGTGCGAAAAGTGGTTTTTCAACACTAACACAAGTGCGAAAGTGGTTTTTCAACACTAACACAAGTGCGAAAAGTGGTTTTTCAACACTATCACAAGTGCAAAAAGTGTTTTTTCCACACTAATACAAGTGCAAAAGTGGTTTCCTACACCAACACAAGTGCGAAAAGTGGTTTTTCAACACTAACACAAGCGCGAAAAGTGGTTTTTCAACACTATCACAAGTGCGAAAAGTGTTTTTTCCACACTAATACAAGTGCAAAAGTGGTTTCCTGCACGAACACAAGTGCGAAAAGTGGTTTTTCAACACTAACACAAGTGCGAAAAGTGGTTTTTCAACACTAACACAAGTGCGAAAAGTGGGTTTTCAACACTATCACAAGTGCAAAAAGTGTTTTTTCCACACTAATACAAGTGCAAAAGTGGTGTCCTGCACCAACACAAGTGCGAAAAGTGGTTTTTCAACACTAACACAAGTGCGAAAAGTCGTTTTTCCACACTAATACAATTGCAAAAGTGGTTTTCTGCACCAACACAAGTGCGAAAAGTGGTTTTTCAACACTAACACAAGTGCGAAAAGTGGTTTTTCAACACTATCACAAGTGCAAAAAGTGTTTTTTCCACACTAATACAAGTGCAAAAGTGGTTTCCTGCACCAACACAAGTGCGAAAAGTGGTTTTTCAACACTAACACAAGTGCGAAAAGTGGTTTTTCAACACTATCACAAGTGCAAAAAGTGTTTTTTCCACACTAATACAAGTGCAAAAGTGGTTTCCTGCACCAACACAAGTGCGAAAAGTGGTTTTTCAACACTAACACAAGTGCGAAAAGTGGTTTTTCAACACTAACACCAGTGCGAAAAGTGTTTTTTCACACTAATACAAGTGCAAAAGTGGTTTCCTGCACCAACACAAGTGTGAAAAGTGGTTTTTCAACACTAACACAAGTGCGAAAAGTGGTTTTTCAACACTAACACAAGTGCGAAAAGTGTTTTTTCCACACTAATACAAGTGCAAAAGTGGTTTCCTGCACCAACACAAGTGCGAAAAGTGGTATTTCAACACTAACACAAGTGCGAAAAGTGGTTTTTCAACACTATCACAAGTGCAAAAAGTGTTTTTTCCACACTAATACAAGTGCAAAAGTGGTTTCCTGCACCAACACAAGTGCGAAAAGTGGTTTTTCAACACTAACACAAGTGCGAAAAGTGGTTCTTCAACACTAACACAAGTGCGAAAAGTGTTTTTTCCACACTAATACAAGTGCAAAAGTGGTTTCCTGCACCAACACAAGTGCGAAAAGTGGTTTTTCAACACTAACACAGGTGCGAAAAGTGGTTTTTCAACACTAACACAAGTGCAAAAAGTGGTTTTTCCACACTAATGCAAGTGCAAAAGTGGTTTCCTGCACCAACACAAGTGCGAAAAGTGGTTTTTCAACACTAACACAAGTGCGAAAAGTCGTTTTTCAACACTATCACAAGTGCAAAAAGTGTTTTTTCCACACTAATACAAGTGCAAAAGTGGTTTCCTGCACCAACACAAATGTAAAAAGTGGTATTTCAACACTAACACAAGTGCGAAAAGTGGTTTTTCAACACTATCACAAGTGCAAAAAGTGTTTTTTCCACACTAATACAAGTGCAAAAGTGGTTTCCTGCACCAACACAAGTGCGAAAAGTGGTTTTTCAACACTAACACAAGTGCGAAAAGTGGTTATTCAACACTAACACAAGTGCGAAAAGTGTTTTTTCCACACTAATACAAGTGCAAAAGTGGTTTCCTGCACCAACACAAGTGCGAAAAGTGGTTTTTCAACACTAACACAAGTGCAAAAAGTGGTTTTTCAACACTAACACAAGTGCGAAAAGTGGTTTTTCAACACTAACACAAGTGCGAAAAGTGGTTTTTCCACACTAATACAAGTGCAAAAGTGGTTTCCTGCACCAACACAAGTGCGAAAAGTGGTTTTTCAACACTAACACAAGTGCGAAAAGTGGTTTTTCAACACTAACACAAGTGCGAAAAGTGTTTTTTCAACACTAACACAAGTGCGAAAGTGGTTTCCTGCACTAATACAAGTGCAAAAGTGGTTTCCTGCACCAACACAAGTGCGAAAAGTGGTTTTTCAACACTAACACAAGTGCGAAAATTGGTTTTTCAACACTATCACAAGTGCAAAAAGTGTTTTTTCCACACTAATACAAGTGCAAAAGTGGTTTCCTGCACCAACACAAGTGCGCAAAGTGGTTTTTCAACACTAACACAAGTGCGAAAAGTGGTTTTTCAACACTAACACAAGTGCGAAAAGTGGTTTTTCCACACTAATACAAGTGCAAAAGTGGTTTCCTGCACCAACACAAGTGCGAAAAGTGGTTTTTCAACACTAACACAAGTGCGAAAAGTGGTTTTTCAACACTATCACAAGTGCGAAAAGTGTTTTTTCCACACTAATACAAGTGCAAAAGTGGTTTCCTGCACCAACACAAGTGCGAAAAGTGATTTTCAACACTAACACAAGTGCGAAAAGTGGTTTTTCAACACTAACACAACTGCGAAAAGTGGTTTTTCAACACTATCACAAGTGCAAAAAGTGTTTTTTCCACACTAATACAAGTGCAAAAGTGGTTTCCTGCACCAACACAAGTGCGAAAAGTGGTTTTTCAACACTAACACAAGTGCGAAAAGTGGTTTTTCAACACTAACACAAGTGCGAAAAGTGGTTTTTGCACACTAATACAAGTGCAAAAGTGGTTTCCTGCACCAACACAAGTGCGAAAAGTGGTTTTTCAACACTAACACAAGTGCGAAAAGTGGTTTTTCAACACTATCACAAGTGCAAAAAGTGTTTTTTCCACACTAATACAAGTGCAAAAGTGGTTTCCTGCACCAACACAAGTGCGAAAAGTGGTTTTTCAACACTAACACAAGTGCGAAAAGTGGTTTTTCAACACTAACACAAGTGCGAAAAGTGGTTTTTCCACACTAATACAAGTGCAAAAGTGGTTTCCTGCACCAACACAAGTGCGAAAAGTGGTTTTTCAACACTAACACAAGTGCGAAAAGTGTTTTTTCAACACTAACACAAGTGCGAAAAGTGGTTTTTCCACACTAATACAAGTGCAAAAGTGGTTTCCTGCACCAACACAAGTGCGAAAAGTGGTTTTTCAACACTAACACAAGTGCGAAAAGTGGTTTTTCAACACTATCACAAGTGCGAAAAGTGTTTTTTCCACACTAATACAAGTGCAAAAGTGGTTTCCTGCACGAACACAAGTGCGAAAAGTGGTTTTTCAACACTAACACAAGTGCGAAAAGTGTTTTTTCAACACTAACACAAGTGCGAAAAGTGGTTTTTCAACACTATCACAAGTGCAAAAAGTGTTTTTTCCACTCTAATACAAGTGCAAAAGTGGGTTCCTGCACCAACACAAGTGCGAAAAGTGGTTTTTCAACACTAACACAGGTGCGAAAAGTGGTTTTTCAACACTAACACAAGTGCGAAAAGTGGTTTTTCCACACTAATACAAGTGCAAAAGTGGTTTCCTGCACCAACACAAGTGCGAAAAGTGGTTTTTCAACACTAACAGAAGTGCGAAAAGTCGTTTTTCAACACTATCACAAGTGCAAAAAGTGTTTTTTCCACACTAATACAAGTGCAAAAGTGGTTTCCTGCACCAACACAAGTGCGAAAAGTGGTATTTCAACACTAACACAAGTGCGAAAAGTGGTTTTTCAACACTATCACAAGTGCAAAAAGTGTTTTTTCCACACTAATACAAGTGCAAAAGTGGTTTCCTGCACCAACACAAGTGCAAAAAGTGGTTTTTCAACACTAACACAAGTGTGAAAAGTGGTTCTTCAACACTAACACAAGTGCGAAAAGTGTTTTTTGCACACTAATACAAGTGCAAAAGTGGTTTCCTGCACCAACACACTAAGTGCAAAAAGTGCGAAAAGTTCAACACTAAGTGCGAAAAGTGGTTTTTCAACACAAACACAAGTGCGAAAAGAGGTTTTTCAACACTAACACAAGTGCGAAAAGTGGTTTTTCAACACTAACACAAGTGCAAAAAGTGGTTTTTCCACACTAATACAAGTGCAAAAGTGGTTTCCTGCACCAACACAAGTGCGAAAAGTGGTTTTTCAACACTAACACAAGTGTGAAAAGTGGTTTTTCAACAATAACGCAAGTGCGAAAAGTGTTTTTTCCACACTAATACAAGTGCAAAAGTGGTTTCCTGCACCAACACAAGTGCGAAAAGTGGTTTTTCAACACTAACACAAGTGCGAAAAGTGGTTTTTCAACACTAACACAAGTGCGAAAAGTGGTTTTTCAACACTAACACAAGTGCGAAAAGTGGTTTTTCCACACTAATACAAGTGCAAAAGTGGTTTCCTGCACCAACACAAGTGCGAAAAGTGGTTTTTCAACACTAACACAAGTGCGAAAAGTGGTTTTTCAACACTATCACAAGTGCGAAAAGTGTTTTTTTCACACTAATACAAGTGCAAAAGTGGTTTCCTGCACCAACACAAGTGCGAAAAGTGGTTTTTCAACACTAACACAAGTGCGAAAAGTGGTTTTTCAACACTAACACAAGTGCGAAAAGTGGTTTTTCAACACTAACACAAGTGCGAAAGTGGTTTCCTGCACTAATACAAGTGCAAAAGTGGTTTCCTGCACCAACACAAGTGCGAAAAGTGGTTTTTCAACACTAACACAAGTGCGAAAAGTGGTTTTTCAACACTATCACAAGTGCAAAAAGTGTTTTTTCCACACTAATACAAGTGCAAAAGTGGTTTCCTGCACCAACACAAGTGCGCAAAGTGGTTTTTCAACACTAACACAAGTGCGAAAAGTGGTTTTTCAACACTAACACAAGTGCGAAAAGTGGTTTTTCCACACTAATACAAGTGCAAAAGTGGTTTCCTGCACCAACACAAGTGCGAAAAGTGGTTTTTCAACACTAACACAAGTGCGAAAAGTGGTTTTTCAACACTATCACAAGTGCGAAAAGTGTTTTTTCCACACTAATACAAGTGCAAAAGTGGTTTCCTGCACCAACACAAGTGCGAAAAGTGATTTTCAACACTAACACAAGTGCGAAAAGTGGTTTTTCAACACTAACACAACTGCGAAAAGTGGTTTTTCAACACTATCACAAGTGCAAAAAGTGTTTTTTCCACACTAATACAAGTGCAAAAGTGGTTTCCTGCACCAACACAAGTGCGAAAAGTGGTTTTTCAACACTAACACAAGTGCGAAAAGTGGTTTTTCAACACTAACACCAGTGCGAAAAGTGTTTTTCCACACTAATACAAGTGCAAAAGTGGTTTCCTGCACCAACACAAGTGTGAAAAGTGGTTTTTCCACACTAATACAAGTGCAAAAGTGGTTTCCTGCACCAACACAAGTGCGAAAAGTGGTTTTTCAACACTAACACAAGTGCGAAAAGTGGTTTTTCAACACTAACACAAGTGCGAAAAGTGGTTTTTCCACACTAATACAAGTGCAAAAGTGGTTTCCTGCACCAACACAAGTGCGAAAAGTGGTTTTTCAACACTAACACAAGTGCGAAAAGTGTTTTTTCAACACTAACACAAGTGCGAAAAGTGGTTTTTCCACACTAATACAAGTGCAAAAGTGGTTTCCTGCACCAACACAAGTGCGAAAAGTGGTTTTTCAACACTAACACAAGTGCGAAAAGTGGTTTTTCAACACTATCACAAGTGCGAAAAGTGTTTTTTCCACACTAATACAAGTGCAAAAGTGGTTTCCTGCACGAACACAAGTGCGAAAAGTGGTTTTTCAACACTAACACAAGTGCGAAAAGTGTTTTTTCAACACTAACACAAGTGCGAAAAGTGGTTTTTCAACACTATCACAAGTGCAAAAAGTGTTTTTTCCACTCTAATACAAGTGCAAAAGTGGGTTCCTGCACCAACACAAGTGCGAAAAGTGGTTTTTCAACACTAACACAGGTGCGAAAAGTGGTTTTTCAACACTAACACAAGTGCGAAAAGTGGTTTTTCCACACTAATACAAGTGCAAAAGTGGTTTCCTGCACCAACACAAGTGCGAAAAGTGGTTTTTCAACACTAACACAAGTGCGAAAAGTCGTTTTTCAACACTATCACAAGTGCAAAAAGTGTTTTTTCCACACTAATACAAGTGCAAAAGTGGTTTCCTGCACCAACACAAGTGCGAAAAGTGGTATTTCAACACTAACACAAGTGCGAAAAGTGGTTTTTCAACACTATCACAAGTGCAAAAAGTGTTTTTTCCACACTAATACAAGTGCAAAAGTGGTTTCCTGCACCAACACAAGTGCAAAAAGTGGTTTTTCAACACTAACACAAGTGCGAAAAGTGGTTCTTCAACACTAACACAAGTGCGAAAAGTGTTTTTTGCACACTAATACAAGTGCAAAAGTGGTTTCCTGCACCAACACAAGTGCGAAAAGTGGTTTTTCAACACAAACACAAGTGCGAAAAGAGGTTTTTCAACACTAACACAAGTGCGAAAAGTGGTTTTTCAACACTAACACAAGTGCGAAAAGTGGTTTTTCCACACTAATACAAGTGCAAAAGTGGTTTCCTGCACCAACACAAGTGCGAAAAGTGGTTTTTCAACACTAACACAAGTGTGAAAAGTGGTTTTTCAACACTAACGCAAGTGCGAAAAGTGTTTTTTCCACACTAATACAAGTGCAAAAGTGGTTTCCTGCACCAACACAAGTGCGAAAAGTGGTTTTTCAACACTAACACAAGTGCGAAAAGTGGTTTTTCAACACTAACACAAGTGCGAAAAGTGGTTTTTCAACACTAACACAAGTGCGAAAAGTGGTTTTTCCACACTAATACAAGTGCAAAAGTGGTTTCCTGCACCAACACAAGTGCGAAAAGTGGTTTTTCAACACTAACACAAGTGCGAAAAGTGGTTTTTCAACACTATCACAAGTGCGAAAAGTGTTTTTTTCACACTAATACAAGTGCAAAAGTGGTTTCCTGCACCAACACAAGTGCGAAAAGTGGTTTTTCAACACTAACACAAGTGCGAAAAGTGGTTTTTCAACACTAACACAAGTGCGAAAAGTGGTTTTTCAACACTATCACAAGTGCAAAAAGTGTTTTTTCCACACTAATACAAGTGCAAAAGTGGTTTCCTACACCAACACAAGTGCGAAAAGTGGTTTTTCAACACTAACACAAGTGCGAAAAGTGGTTTTTCAACACTAACACAAGCGCGAAAAGTGGTTTTTCAACACTATCACAAGTGCGAAAAGTGTTTTTTCCACACTAATACAATTGCAAAAGTGGTTTCCTGCACGAACACAAGTGCGAAAAGTGGTTTTTCAACACTAACACAAGTGCGAAAAGTGGTTTTTCAACACTAACACAAGTGCGAAAAGTGGGTTTTCAACACTATCACAAGTGCAAAAAGTGTTTTTTCCACACTAATACAAGTGCAAAAGTGGTGTCCTGCACCAACACAAGTGCGAAAAGTGGTTTTTCAACACTAACACAAGTGCGAAAAGTCGTTTTTCCACACTAATACAATTGCAAAAGTGGTTTTCTGCACCAACACAAGTGCGAAAAGTGGTTTTTCAACACTAACACAAGTGCGAAAAGTGGTTTTTCAACACTATCACAAGTGCAAAAAGTGTTTTTTCAACACTAACACAAGTGCGAAAAGTGGTTTTTCAACACTAACACAAGTGCGAAAAGTGGTTTTTCCACACTAATACAAGTGCAAAAGTGGTTTCCTGCACCAACACAAGTGCGAAAAGTGGTTTTTCAACACTAACACAAGTGCGAAAAGTGGTTTTTCAACACTATCACAAGTGCGAAAAGTGTTTTTTCCACACTAATACAAGTGCAAAAGTGGTTTCCTGCACCAACACAAGTGCGAAAAGTGATTTTCAACACTAACACAAGTGCGAAAAGTGGTTTTTCAACACTAACACAAGTGCGAAAAGTGGTTTTTCAACACTATCACAAGTGCAAAAAGTGTTTTTTCCACACTAATACAAGTGCAAAAGTGGTTTCCTGCACCAACACAAGTGCGAAAAGTGGTTTTTCAACACTAACACAAGTGCGAAAAGTGGTTTTTCAACACTAACACAAGTGCGAAAAGTGGTTTTTGCACACTAATACAAGTGCAAAAGTGGTTTCCTGCACCAACACAAGTGCGAAAAGTGGTTTTTCAACACTAACACAAGTGCGAAAAGTGGTTTTTCAACACTATCACAAGTGCAAAAAGTGTTTTTTCCACACTAATACAAGTGCAAAAGTGGTTTCCTGCACCAACACAAGTGCGAAAAGTGGTTTTTCAACACTAACACAAGTGCGAAAAGTGGTTTTTCAACAGTAACACCAGTGCGAAAAGTGTTTTTCCACACTAATACAAGTGCAAAAGTGGTTTCCTGCACCAACACAAGTGTGAAAAGTGGTTTTTCAACACTAACACAAGTGCGAAAAGTGGTTTTTCAACACTAACACAAGTGCGAAAAGTGTTTTTTCCACACTAATACAAGTGCAAAAGTGGTTTCCTGCACCAACACAAGTGCGAAAAGTGGTTTTTCAACACTAACACAAGTGCGAAAAGTGGTTTTTCAACACTAACGCAAGTGCGAAAAGTGGTTTTCCACACTAATACAAGTGCAAAAGTGGTTTCCTGCACCAACACAAGTGCGAAAAGTGGTTTTTCAACACTAACACAAGTGCGAAAAGTGTTTTTTCAACACTAACATAAGTGCGAAAAGTGGTTTTTCCACACTAATACAAGTGCAAAAGTGGTTTCCTGCACCAACACAAGTGCGAAAAGTGGTTTTTCAACACTAACACAAGTGCGAAAGTGGTTTTTCAACACTATCACAAGTGCGAAAAAGTGTTTTTTCCACACTAATACAAGTGCAAAAGTGGTTTCCTGCACGAACACAAGTGCGAAAAGTGGTTTTTCAACACTAACACAAGTGCGAAAAGTGTTTTTTCAACACTAACACAAGTGCGAAAAGTGGTTTTTCAACACTATCACAAGTGCAAAAAGTGTTTTTTCCACTCTAATACAAGTGCAAAAGTGGGTTCCTGCACCAACACAAGTGCGAAAAGTGGTTTTTCAACACTAACACAGGTGCGAAAAGTGGTTTTTCAACACTAACACAAGTGCGAAAAGTGGTTTTCCACACTAATACAAGTGCAAAAGTGGTTTCCTGCACAAACACAAGTGCGAAAAGTGGTTTTTCAACACTAACACAAGTGCGAAAAGTCGTTTTTCAACACTATCACAAGTGCAAAAAGTGTTTTTTCCACACTAATACAAGTGCAAAAGTGGTTTCCTGCACCAACACAAGTGCAAAAAGTGGTTTTTCAACACTAACACAAGTGCGAAAAGTGGTTCTTCAACACTAACACAAGTGCGAAAAGTGTTTTTTGCACACTAATACAAGTGCAAAAGTGGTTTCCTGCACCAACACAAGTGCGAAAAGTGGTTTTTCAACACTAACACAAGTGCGAAAAGTGGTTTTTCAACACTATCACAAGTGCGAAAAGTGTTTTTTCCACACTAATACAAGTGCAAAAGTGGTTTCCTGCACCAACACAAGTGCGAAAAGTGATTTTCAACACTAACACAAGTGCGAAAAGTGGTTTTTCAACACTAACACAACTGCGAAAAGTGGTTTTTCAACACTATCACAAGTGCAAAAAGTGTTTTTTCCACACTAATACAAGTGCAAAAGTGGTTTCCTGCACCAACACAAGTGCGAAAAGTGGTTTTTCAACACTAACACAAGTGCGAAAAGTGGTTTTTCAACACTAACACCAGTGCGAAAAGTGTTTTTCCACACTAATACAAGTGCAAAAGTGGTTTCCTGCACCAACACAAGTGTGAAAAGTGGTTTTTCCACACTAATACAAGTGCAAAAGTGGTTTCCTGCACCAACACAAGTGCGAAAAGTGGTTTTTCAACACTAACACAAGTGCGAAAAGTGGTTTTTCAACACTAACACAAGTGCGAAAAGTGGTTTTTCCACACTAATACAAGTGCAAAAGTGGTTTCCTGCACCAACACAAGTGCGAAAAGTGGTTTTTCAACACTAACACAAGTGCGAAAAGTGTTTTTTCAACACTAACACAAGTGCGAAAAGTGGTTTTTCCACACTAATACAAGTGCAAAAGTGGTTTCCTGCACCAACACAAGTGCGAAAAGTGGTTTTTCAACACTAACACAAGTGCGAAAAGTGGTTTTTCAACACTATCACAAGTGCGAAAAGTGTTTTTTCCACACTAATACAAGTGCAAAAGTGGTTTCCTGCACGACCACAAGTGCGAAAAGTGGTTTTTCAACACTAACACAAGTGCGAAAAGTGTTTTTTCAACACTAACACAAGTGCGAAAAGTGGTTTTTCAACACTATCACAAGTGCAAAAAGTGTTTTTTCCACTCTAATACAAGTGCAAAAGTGGGTTCCTGCACCAACACAAGTGCGAAAAGTGGTTTTTCAACACTAACACAGGTGCGAAAAGTGGTTTTTCAACACTAACACAAGTGCGAAAAGTGGTTTTTCCACACTAATACAAGTGCAAAAGTGGTTTCCTGCACCAACACAAGTGCGAAAAGTGGTTTTTCAACACTAACACAAGTGCGAAAAGTCGTTTTTCAACACTATCACAAGTGCAAAAAGTGTTTTTTCCACACTAATACAAGTGCAAAAGTGGTTTCCTGCACCAACACAAGTGCGAAAAGTGGTATTTCAACACTAACACAAGTGCGAAAAGTGGTTTTTCAACACTATCACAAGTGCAAAAAGTGTTTTTTCCACACTAATACAAGTGCAAAAGTGGTTTCCTGCACCAACACAAGTGCAAAAAGTGGTTTTTCAACACTAACACAAGTGCGAAAAGTGGTTCTTCAACACTAACACAAGTGCGAAAAGTGTTTTTTGCACACTAATACAAGTGCAAAAGTGGTTTCCTGCACCAACACAAGTGCGAAAAGTGGTTTTTCAACACAAACACAAGTGCGAAAAGAGGTTTTTCAACACTAACACAAGTGCGAAAAGTGGTTTTTCAACACTAACACAAGTGCGAAAAGTGGTTTTTCCACACTAATACAAGTGCAAAAGTGGTTTCCTGCACCAACACAAGTGCGAAAAGTGGTTTTTCAACACTAACACAAGTGTGAAAAGTGGTTTTTCAACACTAACGCAAGTGCGAAAAGTGTTTTTTCCACACTAATACAAGTGCAAAAGTGGTTTCCTGCACCAACACAAGTGCGAAAAGTGGTTTTTCAACACTAACACAAGTGCGAAAAGTGGTTTTTCAACACTAACACAAGTGCGAAAAGTGGTTTTTCAACACTAACACAAGTGCGAAAAGTGGTTTTTCCACACTAATACAAGTGCAAAAGTGGTTTCCTGCACCAACACAAGTGCGAAAAGTGGTTTTTCAACACTAACACAAGTGCGAAAAGTGGTTTTTCAACACTATCACAAGTGCGAAAAGTGTTTTTTTCACACTAATACAAGTGCAAAAGTGGTTTCCTGCACCAACACAAGTGCGAAAAGTGGTTTTTCAACACTAACACAAGTGCGAAAAGTGGTTTTTCAACACTAACACAAGTGCGAAAAGTGGTTTTTCAACACTATCACAAGTGCAAAAAGTGTTTTTTCCACACTAATACAAGTGCAAAAGTGGTTTCCTACACCAACACAAGTGCGAAAAGTGGTTTTTCAACACTAACACAAGTGCGAAAAGTGGTTTTTCAACACTAACACAAGCGCGAAAAGTGGTTTTTCAACACTATCACAAGTGCGAAAAGTGTTTTTTCCACACTAATACAAGTGCAAAAGTGGTTTCCTGCACGAACACAAGTGCGAAAAGTGGTTTTTCAACACTAACACAAGTGCGAAAAGTGGTTTTTCAACACTAACACAAGTGCGAAAAGTGGGTTTTCAACACTATCACAAGTGCAAAAAGTGTTTTTTCCACACTAATACAAGTGCAAAAGTGGTGTCCTGCACCAACACAAGTGCGAAAAGTGGTTTTTCAACACTAACACAAGTGCGAAAAGTCGTTTTTCCACACTAATACAATTGCAAAAGTGGTTTTCTGCACCAACACAAGTGCGAAAAGTGGTTTTTCAACACTAACACAAGTGCGAAAAGTGGTTTTTCAACACTATCACAAGTGCAAAAAGTGTTTTTTCAACACTAACACAAGTGCGAAAAGTGGTTTTTCAACACTAACACAAGTGCGAAAAGTGGTTTTTCCACACTAATACAAGTGCAAAAGTGGTTTCCTGCACCAACACAAGTGCGAAAAGTGGTTTTTCAACACTAACACAAGTGCGAAAAGTGGTTTTTCAACACTATCACAAGTGCGAAAAGTGTTTTTTCCACACTAATACAAGTGCAAAAGTGGTTTCCTGCACCAACACAAGTGCGAAAAGTGATTTTCAACACTAACACAAGTGCGAAAAGTGGTTTTTCAACACTAACACAAGTGCGAAAAGTGGTTTTTCAACACTATCACAAGTGCAAAAAGTGTTTTTTCCACACTAATACAAGTGCAAAAGTGGTTTCCTGCACCAACACAAGTGCGAAAAGTGGTTTTTCAACACTAACACAAGTGCGAAAAGTGGTTTTTCAACACTAACACAAGTGCGAAAAGTGGTTTTTGCACACTAATACAAGTGCAAAAGTGGTTTCCTGCACCAACACAAGTGCGAAAAGTGGTTTTTCAACACTAACACAAGTGCGAAAAGTGGTTTTTCAACACTATCACAAGTGCAAAAAGTGTTTTTTCCACACTAATACAAGTGCAAAAGTGGTTTCCTGCACCAACACAAGTGCGAAAAGTGGTTTTTCAACACTAACACAAGTGCGAAAAGTGGTTTTTCAACAGTAACACCAGTGCGAAAAGTGTTTTTCCACACTAATACAAGTGCAAAAGTGGTTTCCTGCACCAACACAAGTGTGAAAAGTGGTTTTTCAACACTAACACAAGTGCGAAAAGTGGTTTTTCAACACTAACACAAGTGCGAAAAGTGTTTTTTCCACACTAATACAAGTGCAAAAGTGGTTTCCTGCACCAACACAAGTGCGAAAAGTGGTTTTTCAACACTAACACAAGTGCGAAAAGTGGTTTTTCAACACTAACACAAGTGCGAAAAGTGGTTTTCCACACTAATACAAGTGCAAAAGTGGTTTCCTGCACCAACACAAGTGCGAAAAGTGGTTTTTCAACACTAACACAAGTGCGAAAAGTGTTTTTTCAACACTAACACAAGTGCGAAAAGTGGTTTTTCCACACTAATACAAGTGCAAAAGTGGTTTCCTGCACCAACACAAGTGCGAAAAGTGGTTTTTCAACACTAACACAAGTGCGAAAGTGGTTTTTCAACACTATCACAAGTGCGAAAAAGTGTTTTTTCCACACTAATACAAGTGCAAAAGTGGTTTCCTGCACGAACACAAGTGCGAAAAGTGGTTTTTCAACACTAACACAAGTGCGAAAAGTGTTTTTTCAACACTAACACAAGTGCGAAAAGTGGTTTTTCAACACTATCACAAGTGCAAAAAGTGTTTTTTCCACTCTAATACAAGTGCAAAAGTGGGTTCCTGCACCAACACAAGTGCGAAAAGTGGTTTTTCAACACTAACACAGGTGCGAAAAGTGGTTTTTCAACACTAACACAAGTGCGAAAAGTGGTTTTCCACACTAATACAAGTGCAAAAGTGGTTTCCTGCACAAACACAAGTGCGAAAAGTGGTTTTTCAACACTAACACAAGTGCGAAAAGTCGTTTTTCAACACTATCACAAGTGCAAAAAGTGTTTTTTCCACACTAATACAAGTGCAAAAGTGGTTTCCTGCACCAACACAAGTGCAAAAAGTGGTTTTTCAACACTAACACAAGTGCGAAAAGTGGTTCTTCAACACTAACACAAGTGCGAAAAGTGTTTTTTGCACACTAATACAAGTGCAAAAGTGGTTTCCTGCACCAACACAAGTGCGAAAAGTGGTTTTTCAACACAAACACAAGTGCGAAAAGTGGTTTTTCAACACTAACACAAGTGCGAAAAGTGGTTTTTCAACACTAACACAAGTGCGAAAAGTGGTTTTTCCACACTAATACAAGTGCAAAAGTGGTTTCCTGCACCAACTCAAGTGCGAAAAGTGGTTTTTCAACACTAACACAAGTGCGAAAAGTGGTTTTTCAACACTAACGCAAGTGCGAAAAGTGTTTTTTCCACACTAATACAAGTGCAAAAGTGGTTTCCTGCACCAACACAAGTGCGAAAAGTGGTTTTTCAACACTAACACAAGTGCGAAAAGTGGTTTTTCAACACTAACACAAGTGCGAAAAGTGGTTTTTCAACACTAACACAAGTGCGAAAAGTGGTTTTTCCACACTAATACAAGTGCAAAAGTGGTTTCCTACACCAACACAAGTGCGAAAAGTGGTTTTTCAACACTAACACAAGTGCGAAAAGTGGTTTTTCAACACTAACACAAGCGCGAAAAGTGGTTTTTCAACACTATCACAAGTGCGAAAAGTGTTTTTTCCACACTAATACAAGTGCAAAAGTGGTTTTCAACACTAACACAAGTGCGAAAAGTGGTTTTTCAACACTATCACAAGTGCAAAAAGTGTTTTTTCCACACTAATACAAGTGCAAAAGTGGTTTCCTACACCAACACAAGTGCGATAAGTGGTTTTTCAACACTAACACAAGTGCGAAAAGTGGTTTTTCAACACTATCACAAGTGCGAAAAGTGTTTTTTCCACACTAATACAAGTGCAAAAGTGGTTTCCTGCACGAACACAAGTGCGAAAAGTGGTTTTTCAACACTAACACAAGTGCGAAAAGTGGTTTTTCAACACTAACACAAGTGCGAAAAGTGGGTTTTCAACACTATCACAAGTGCAAAAAGTGTTTTTTCCACACTAATACAAGTGCAAAAGTGGTGTCCTGCACCAACACAAGTGCGAAAAGTGGTTTTTCAACACTAACACAAGTGCGAAAAGTCGTTTTTCCACACTAATACAATTGCAAAAGTGGTTTTCTGCACCAACACAAGTGCGAAAAGTGGTTTTTCAACACTAACACAAGTGCGAAAAGTGGTTTTTCAACACTATCACAAGTGCAAAAAGTGTTTTTTCAACACTAACACAAGTGCGAAAAGTGGTTTTTCAACACTAACACAAGTGCGAAAAGTGGTTTTTCCACACTAATACAAGTGCAAAAGTGGTTTCCTGCACCAACACAAGTGCGGAAAGTGGTTTTTCAACACTAACACAAGTGCAAAAAGTGGTTTTTCAACACTATCACAAGTGCGAAAAGTGTTTTTTCCACACTAATACAAGTGCAAAAGTGGTTTCCTGCACCAACACAAGTGCGAAAAGTGATTTTCAACACTAACACAAGTGCGAAAAGTGGTTTTTCAACACTAACACAAGTGCGAAAAGTGGTTTTTCAACACTATCACAAGTGCAAAAAGTGTTTTTTCCACACTAATACAAGTGCAAAAGTGGTTTCCTGCACCAACACAAGTGCGAAAAGTGGTTTTTCAACACTAACACAAGTGCGAAAAGTGGTTTTTCAACACTAACACAAGTGCGAAAAGTGGTTTTTGCACACTAATACAAGTGCAAAAGTGGTTTCCTGCACCAACACAAGTGCGAAAAGTGGTTTTTCAACACTAACACAAGTGCGAAAAGTGGTTTTTCAACACTATCACAAGTGCAAAAAGTGTTTTTTCCACACTAATACAAGTGCAAAAGTGGTTTCCTGCACCAACACAAGTGCGAAAAGTGGTTTTTCAACACTAACACAAGTGCGAAAAGTGGTTTTTCAACACTAACACCAGTGCGAAAAGTGTTTTTCCACACTAATACAAGTGCAAAAGTGGTTTCCTGCACCAACACAAGTGTGAAAAGTGGTTTTTCAACACTAACACAAGTGCGAAAAGTTGTTTTTCAACACTAACACAAGTGCGAAAAGTGTTTTTTCCACACTAATACAAGTGCAAAAGTGGTTTCCTGCACCAACACAAGTGCGAAAAGTGGTTTTCAACACTAACACAAGTGCGAAAAGTGGTTTTTCAACACTAACACAAGTGTGAAAAGTGGTTTTTCCACACTAATACAAGTGCAAAAGTGGTTTCCTGCACCAACACAAGTGCGAAAAGTGGTTTTTCAACACTAACACAAGTGCGAAAAGTGTTTTTTCAACACTAACACAAGTGCGAAAAGTGGTTTTTCCACACTAATACAAGTGCAAAAGTGGTTTCCTGCACCAACACAAGTGCGAAACGTGGTTTTTCAACACTAACACAAGTGCGAAAAGTGGTTTTTCAACACTATCACAAGTGCGAAAAGTGTTTTTTCCACACTAATACAAGTGCAAAAGTGGTTTCCTGCACGAACACAAGTGCGAAAAGTGGTTTTTCAACACTAACACAAGTGCGAAAAGTGTTTTTTCAACACTAACACAAGTGCGAAAAGTGGTTTTTCAACACTATCACAAGTGCAAAAAGTGTTTTTTCCACTCTAATACAAGTGCAAAAGTGGGTTCCTGCACCAACACAAGTGCGAAAAGTGGTTTTTCAACACTAACACAGGTGCGAAAAGTGGTTTTTCAACACTAACACAAGTGCGAAAAGTGGTTTTTCCACACTAATACAAGTGCAAAAGTGGTTTCCTGCACAAACACAAGTGCGAAAAGTGGTTTTTCAACACTAACACAAGTGCGAAAAGTCGTTTTTCAACACTATCACAAGTGCAAAAAGTGTTTTTTCCACACTAATACAAGTGCAAAAGTGGTTTCCTGCACCAACACAAGTGCAAAAAGTGGTTTTTCAACACTAACACAAGTGCGAAAAGTGGTTCTTCAACACTAACACAAGTGCGAAAAGTGTTTTTTGCACACTAATACAAGTGCAAAAGTGGTTTCCTGCACCAACACAAGTGCGAAAAGTGGTTTTTCAACACTAACACAAGTGCGAAAAGTGGTTTTTCAACACTAACACAAGTGCGAAAAGTGGTTTTTCAACACTAACACAAGTGCGAAAAGTGGTTTTTCCACACTAATACAAGTGCAAAAGTGGTTTCCTACACCAACACAAGTGCGAAAAGTGGTTTTTCAACACTAACACAAGTGCGAAAAGTGGTTTTTCAGCACTAACACAAGCGCGAAAAGTGGTTTTTCAACACTATCACAAGTGCGAAAAGTGTTTTTTCCACACTAATACAAGTGCAAAAGTGGTTTTCAACACTAACACAAGTGCGAAAAGTGGTTTTTCAACACTATCACAAGTGCAAAAAGTGTTTTTTCCACACTAATACAAGTGCAAAAGTGGTTTCCTACACCAACACAAGTGCGATAAGTGGTTTTTCAACACTAACACAAGTGCGAAAAGTGGTTTTTCAACACTAACACAAGCGCGAAAAGTGGTTTTTCAACACTATCACAAGTGCGAAAAGTGTTTTTTCCACACTAATACAAGTGCAAAAGTGGTTTCCTGCACGAACACAAGTGCGAAAAGTGGTTTTTCAACACTATCACAAGTGCGAAAAGTGGTTTTTCAACACTAACACAAGTGCGAAAAGTGGGTTTTCAACACTATCACAAGTGCAAAAAGTGTTTTTTCCACACTAATACAAGTGCAAAAGTGGTGTCCTGCACCAACACAAGTGCGAAAAGTGGTTTTTCAACACTAACACAAGTGCGAAAAGTCGTTTTTCCACACTAATACAATTGCAAAAGTGGTTTTCTGCACCAACACAAGTGTGAAAAGTGGTTTTTCAACACTAACACAAGTGCGAAAAGTGGTTTTTCAACACTATCACAAGTGCAAAAAGTGTTTTTTCCACACAAATACAAATGCAAAAGTGGTTTCCTGCACCAACACAAGTGCGAAAAGTGGTTTTTCAACACTAACACAAGTGCGAAAAGTGGTTTTTCAACACTATCACAAGTGCAAAAAGTGTTTTTTCCACACTAATACAAGTGCAAAAGTGGTTTCCTGCACCAACACAAGTGCGAAAAGTGGTATTTCAACACTAACACAAGTGCGAAAAGTGGTTTTTCAACACTATCACAAGTGCAAAAAGTGTTTTTTCCACACTAATACAAGTGCAAAAGTGGTTTCCTGCACCAACACAAGTGCAAAAAGTGGTTTTTCAACACTAACACAAGTGCGAAAAGTGGTTCTTCAACACTAACACAAGTGCGAAAAGTGTTTTTTGCACACTAATACAAGTGCAAAAGTGGTTTCCTGCACCAACACAAGTGCGAAAAGTGGTTTTTCAACACAAACACAAGTGCGAAAAGAGGTTTTTCAACACTAACACAAGTGCGAAAAGTGGTTTTTCAACACTAACACAAGTGCGAAAAGTGGTTTTTCCACACTAATACAAGTGCAAAAGTGGTTTCCTGCACCAACACAAGTGCGAAAAGTGGTTTTTCAACACTAACACAAGTGTGAAAAGTGGTTTTTCAACACTAACGCAAGTGCGAAAAGTGTTTTTTCCACACTAATACAAGTGCAAAAGTGGTTTCCTGCACCAACACAAGTGCGAAAAGTGGTTTTTCAACACTAACACAAGTGCGAAAAGTGGTTTTTCAACACTAACACAAGTGCGAAAAGTGGTTTTTCAACACTAACACAAGTGCGAAAAGTGGTTTTTCCACACTAATACAAGTGCAAAAGTGGTTTCCTGCACCAACACAAGTGCGAAAAGTGGTTTTTCAACACTAACACAAGTGCGAAAAGTGGTTTTTCAACACTATCACAAGTGCGAAAAGTGTTTTTTTCACACTAATACAAGTGCAAAAGTGGTTTCCTGCACCAACACAAGTGCGAAAAGTGGTTTTTCAACACTAACACAAGTGCGAAAAGTGGTTTTTCAACACTAACACAAGTGCGAAAAGTGGTTTTTCAACACTATCACAAGTGCAAAAAGTGTTTTTTCCACACTAATACAAGTGCAAAAGTGGTTTCCTACACCAACACAAGTGCGAAAAGTGGTTTTTCAACACTAACACAAGTGCGAAAAGTGGTTTTTCAACACTAACACAAGCGCGAAAAGTGGTTTTTCAACACTATCACAAGTGCGAAAAGTGTTTTTTCCACACTAATACAAGTGCAAAAGTGGTTTCCTGCACGAACACAAGTGCGAAAAGTGGTTTTTCAACACTAACACAAGTGCGAAAAGTGGTTTTTCAACACTAACACAAGTGCGAAAAGTGGGTTTTCAACACTATCACAAGTGCAAAAAGTGTTTTTTCCACACTAATACAAGTGCAAAAGTGGTGTCCTGCACCAACACAAGTGCGAAAAGTGGTTTTTCAACACTAACACAAGTGCGAAAAGTCGTTTTTCCACACTAATACAATTGCAAAAGTGGTTTTCTGCACCAACACAAGTGCGAAAAGTGGTTTTTCAACACTAACACAAGTGCGAAAAGTGGTTTTTCAACACTATCACAAGTGCAAAAAGTGTTTTTTCAACACTAACACAAGTGCGAAAAGTGGTTTTTCAACACTAACACAAGTGCGAAAAGTGGTTTTTCCACACTAATACAAGTGCAAAAGTGGTTTCCTGCACCAACACAAGTGCGAAAAGTGGTTTTTCAACACTAACACAAGTGCGAAAAGTGGTTTTTCAACACTATCACAAGTGCGAAAAGTGTTTTTTCCACACTAATACAAGTGCAAAAGTGGTTTCCTGCACCAACACAAGTGCGAAAAGTGATTTTCAACACTAACACAAGTGCGAAAAGTGGTTTTTCAACACTAACACAAGTGCGAAAAGTGGTTTTTCAACACTATCACAAGTGCAAAAAGTGTTTTTTCCACACTAATACAAGTGCAAAAGTGGTTTCCTGCACCAACACAAGTGCGAAAAGTGGTTTTTCAACACTAACACAAGTGCGAAAAGTGGTTTTTCAACACTAACACAAGTGCGAAAAGTGGTTTTTGCACACTAATACAAGTGCAAAAGTGGTTTCCTGCACCAACACAAGTGCGAAAAGTGGTTTTTCAACACTAACACAAGTGCGAAAAGTGGTTTTTCAACACTATCACAAGTGCAAAAAGTGTTTTTTCCACACTAATACAAGTGCAAAAGTGGTTTCCTGCACCAACATAAGTGCGAAAAGTGGTTTTTCAACACTAACACAAGTGCGAAAAGTGGTTTTTCAACAGTAACACCAGTGCGAAAAGTGTTTTTCCACACTAATACAAGTGCAAAAGTGGTTTCCTGCACCAACACAAGTGTGAAAAGTGGTTTTTCAACACTAACACAAGTGCGAAAAGTGGTTTTTCAACACTAACACAAGTGCGAAAAGTGTTTTTTCCACACTAATACAAGTGCAAAAGTGGTTTCCTGCACCAACACAAGTGCGAAAAGTGGTTTTTCAACACTAACACAAGTGCGAAAAGTGGTTTTTCAACACTAACACAAGTGCGAAAAGTGGTTTTCCACACTAATACAAGTGCAAAAGTGGTTTCCTGCACCAACACAAGTGCGAAAAGTGGTTTTTCAACACTAACACAAGTGCGAAAAGTGTTTTTTCAACACTAACACAAGTGCGAAAAGTGGTTTTTCCACACTAATACAAGTGCAAAAGTGGTTTCCTGCACCAACACAAGTGCGAAAAGTGGTTTTTCAACACTAACACAAGTGCGAAAAGTGGTTTTTCAACACTATCACAAGTGCGAAAAGTGTTTTTTCCACACTAATACAAGTGCAAAAGTGGTTTCCTGCACGAACACAAGTGCGAAAAGTGGTTTTTCAACACTAACACAAGTGCAAAATGTGTTTTTTCAACACTAACACAAGTGCGAAAAGTGGTTTTTCAACACTATCACAAGTGCAAAAAGTGTTTTTTCCACTCTAATACAAGTGCAAAAGTGGGTTCCTGCACCAACACAAGTGCGAAAAGTGGTTTTTCAACACTAACACAGGTGCGAAAAGTGGTTTTTCAACACTAACACAAGTGCGAAAAGTGGTTTTCCACACTAATACAAGTGCAAAAGTGGTTTCCTGCACAAACACAAGTGCGAAAAGTGGTTTTTCAACACGAACACAAGTGCGAAAAGTCGTTTTTCAACACTATCACAAGTGCAAAAAGTGTTTTTTCCACACTAATACAAGTGCAAAAGTGGTTTCCTGCACCAACACAAGTGCAAAAAGTGGTTTTTCAACACTAACACAAGTGCGAAAAGTGGTTCTTCAACACTAACACAAGTGCGAAAAGTGTTTTTTGCACACTAATACAAGTGCAAAAGTGGTTTCCTGCACCAACACAAGTGCGAAAAGTGGTTTTTCAACACAAACACACGTGCGAAAAGTGGTTTTTCAACACTAACACAAGTGCGAAAAGTGGTTTTTCAACACTAACACAAGTGCGAAAAGTGGTTTTTCCACACTAATACAAGTGCAAAAGTGGTTTTCTGCACCAACACAAGTGCGAAAAGTGGTTTTTCAACACTAACACAAGTGCGAAAAGTGGTTTTTCAACACTAACGCAAGTGCGAAAAGTGTTTTTTCCACACTAATACAAGTGCAAAAGTGGTTTCCTGCACCAACACAAGTGCGAAAAGTGGTTTTTCAACACTAACACAAGTGCGAAAAGTGGTTTTTCAACACTAACACAAGTGCGAAAAGTGGTTTTTCAACACTAACACAAGTGCGAAAAGTGGTTTTTCCACACTAATACAAGTGCAAAAGTGGTTTCCTACACCAACACAAGTGCGAAAAGTGGTTTTTCAACACTAACACAAGTGCGAAAAGTGGTTTTTCAGCACTAACACAAGCGCGAAAAGTGGTTTTTCAACACTATCACAAGTGCGAAAAGTGTTTTTTCCACACTAATACAAGTGCAAAAGTGGTTTTCAACACTAACACAAGTGCGAAAAGTGGTTTTTCAACACTATCACAAGTGCAAAAAGTGTTTTTTCCACACTAATACAAGTGCAAAAGTGGTTTCCTACACCAACACAAGTGCGATAAGTGGTTTTTCAACACTAACACAAGTGCGAAAAGTGGTTTTTCAACACTAACACAAGCGCGAAAAGTGGTTTTTCAACACTATCACAAGTGCGAAAAGTGTTTTTTCCACACTAATACAAGTGCAAAAGTGGTTTCCTGCACGAACACAAGTGCGAAAAGTGGTTTTTCAACACTATCACAAGTGCGAAAAGTGGTTTTTCAACACTAACACAAGTGCGAAAAGTGGGTTTTCAACACTATCACAAGTGCAAAAAGTGTTTTTTCCACACTAATACAAGTGCAAAAGTGGTGTCCTGCACCAACACAAGTGCGAAAAGTGGTTTTTCAACACTAACACAAGTGCGAAAAGTCGTTTTTCCACACTAATACAATTGCAAAAGTGGTTTTCTGCACCAACACAAGTGTGAAAAGTGGTTTTTCAACACTAACACAAGTGCGAAAAGTGGTTTTTCAACACTATCACAAGTGCAAAAAGTGTTTTTTCCACACTAATACAAGTGCAAAAGTGGTTTCCTGCACGAACACAAGTGCGAAAAGTGGTTTTTCAACACTAACACAAGTGCGAAAAGTGGTTTTTCAACACTAACACAAGTGCGAAAAGTGGGTTTTCAACACTATCACAAGTGCAAAAAGTGTTTTTTCCACACTAATACAAGTGCAAAAGTGGTGTCCTGCACCAACACAAGTGCGAAAAGTGGTTTTTCAACACTAACACAAGTGCGAAAAGTCGTTTTTCCACACTAATACAATTGCAAAAGTGGTTTTCTGCACCAACACAAGTGCGAAAAGTGGTTTTTCAACACTAACACAAGTGCGAAAAGTGGTTTTTCAACACTATCACAAGTGCAAAAAGTGTTTTTTCAACACTAACACAAGTGCGAAAAGTGGTTTTTCAACACTAACACAAGTGCGAAAAGTGGTTTTTCCACACTAATACAAGTGCAAAAGTGGTTTCCTGCACCAACACAAGTGCGAAAAGTGGTTTTTCAACACTAACACAAGTGCGAAAAGTGGTTTTTCAACACTATCACAAGTGCGAAAAGTGTTTTTTCCACACTAATACAAGTGCAAAAGTGGTTTCCTGCACCAACACAAGTGCGAAAAGTGATTTTCAACACTAACACAAGTGCGAAAAGTGGTTTTTCAACACTAACACAAGTGCGAAAAGTGGTTTTTCAACACTATCACAAGTGCAAAAAGTGTTTTTTCCACACTAATACAAGTGCAAAAGTGGTTTCCTGCACCAACACAAGTGCGAAAAGTGGTTTTTCAACACTAACACAAGTGCGAAAAGTGGTTTTTCAACACTAACACAAGTGCGAAAAGTGGTTTTTGCACACTAATACAAGTGCAAAAGTGGTTTCCTGCACCAACACAAGTGCGAAAAGTGGTTTTTCAACACTAACACAAGTGCGAAAAGTGGTTTTTCAACACTATCACAAGTGCAAAAAGTGTTTTTTCCACACTAATACAAGTGCAAAAGTGGTTTCCTGCACCAACATAAGTGCGAAAAGTGGTTTTTCAACACTAACACAAGTGCGAAAAGTGGTTTTTCAACAGTAACACCAGTGCGAAAAGTGTTTTTCCACACTAATACAAGTGCAAAAGTGGTTTCCTGCACCAACACAAGTGTGAAAAGTGGTTTTTCAACACTAACACAAGTGCGAAAAGTGGTTTTTCAACACTAACACAAGTGCGAAAAGTGTTTTTTCCACACTAATACAAGTGCAAAAGTGGTTTCCTGCACCAACACAAGTGCGAAAAGTGGTTTTTCAACACTAACACAAGTGCGAAAAGTGGTTTTTCAACACTAACACAAGTGCGAAAAGTGGTTTTCCACACTAATACAAGTGCAAAAGTGGTTTCCTGCACCAACACAAGTGCGAAAAGTGGTTTTTCAACACTAACACAAGTGCGAAAAGTGTTTTTTCAACACTAACACAAGTGCGAAAAGTGGTTTTTCCACACTAATACAAGTGCAAAAGTGGTTTCCTGCACCAACACAAGTGCGAAAAGTGGTTTTTCAACACTAACACAAGTGCGAAAAGTGGTTTTTCAACACTATCACAAGTGCGAAAAGTGTTTTTTCCACACTAATACAAGTGCAAAAGTGGTTTCCTGCACGAACACAAGTGCGAAAAGTGGTTTTTCAACACTAACACAAGTGCAAAATGTGTTTTTTCAACACTAACACAAGTGCGAAAAGTGGTTTTTCAACACTATCACAAGTGCAAAAAGTGTTTTTTCCACTCTAATACAAGTGCAAAAGTGGGTTCCTGCACCAACACAAGTGCGAAAAGTGGTTTTTCAACACTAACACAGGTGCGAAAAGTGGTTTTTCAACACTAACACAAGTGCGAAAAGTGGTTTTCCACACTAATACAAGTGCAAAAGTGGTTTCCTGCACAAACACAAGTGCGAAAAGTGGTTTTTCAACACTAACACAAGTGCGAAAAGTCGTTTTTCAACACTATCACAAGTGCAAAAAGTGTTTTTTCCACACTAATACAAGTGCAAAAGTGGTTTCCTGCACCAACACAAGTGCAAAAAGTGGTTTTTCAACACTAACACAAGTGCGAAAAGTGGTTCTTCAACACTAACACAAGTGCGAAAAGTGTTTTTTGCACACTAATACAAGTGCAAAAGTGGTTTCCTGCACCAACACAAGTGCGAAAAGTGGTTTTTCAACACAAACACAAGTGCGAAAAGTGGTTTTTCAACACTAACACAAGTGCGAAAAGTGGTTTTTCAACACTAACACAAGTGCGAAAAGTGGTTTTTCCACACTAATACAAGTGCAAAAGTGGTTTTCTGCACCAACACAAGTGCGAAAAGTGGTTTTTCAACACTAACACAAGTGCGAAAAGTGGTTTTTCAACACTAACGCAAGTGCGAAAAGTGTTTTTTCCACACTAATACAAGTGCAAAAGTGGTTTCCTGCACCAACACAAGTGCGAAAAGTGGTTTTTCAACACTAACACAAGTGCGAAAAGTGGTTTTTCAACACTAACACAAGTGCGAAAAGTGGTTTTTCAACACTAACACAAGTGCGAAAAGTGGTTTTTCCACACTAATACAAGTGCAAAAGTGGTTTCCTACACCAACACAAGTGCGAAAAGTGGTTTTTCAACACTAACACAAGTGCGAAAAGTGGTTTTTCAGCACTAACACAAGCGCGAAAAGTGGTTTTTCAACACTATCACAAGTGCGAAAAGTGTTTTTTCCACACTAATACAAGTGCAAAAGTGGTTTTCAACACTAACACAAGTGCGAAAAGTGGTTTTTCAACACTATCACAAGTGCAAAAAGTGTTTTTTCCACACTAATACAAGTGCAAAAGTGGTTTCCTACACCAACACAAGTGCGATAAGTGGTTTTTCAACACTAACACAAGTGCGAAAAGTGGTTTTTCAACACTAACACAAGCGCGAAAAGTGGTTTTTCAACACTATCACAAGTGCGAAAAGTGTTTTTTCCACACTAATACAAGTGCAAAAGTGGTTTCCTGCACGAACACAAGTGCGAAAAGTGGTTTTTCAACACTATCACAAGTGCGAAAAGTGGTTTTTCAACACTAACACAAGTGCGAAAAGTGGGTTTTCAACACTATCACAAGTGCAAAAAGTGTTTTTTCCACACTAATACAAGTGCAAAAGTGGTGTCCTGCACCAACACAAGTGCGAAAAGTGGTTTTTCAACACTAACACAAGTGCGAAAAGTCGTTTTTCCACACTAATACAATTGCAAAAGTGGTTTTCTGCACCAACACAAGTGTGAAAAGTGGTTTTTCAACACTAACACAAGTGCGAAAAGTGGTTTTTCAACACTATCACAAGTGCAAAAAGTGTTTTTTCCACACAAATACAAATGCAAAAGTGGTTTCCTGCACCAACACAAGTGCGAAAAGTGGTTTTTCAACACTAACACAAGTGCGAAAAGTGGTTTTTCAACACTATCACAAGTGCAAAAAGTGTTTTTTCCACACTAATACAAGTGCAAAAGTGGTTTCCTGCACCAACACAAGTGCGAAAAGTGGTATTTCAACACTAACACAAGTGCGAAAAGTGGTTTTTCAACACTATCACAAGTGCAAAAAGTGTTTTTTCCACACTAATACAAGTGCAAAAGTGGTTTCCTGCACCAACACAAGTGCAAAAAGTGGTTTTTCAACACTAACACAAGTGCGAAAAGTGGTTCTTCAACACTAACACAAGTGCGAAAAGTGTTTTTTGCACACTAATACAAGTGCAAAAGTGGTTTCCTGCACCAACACAAGTGCGAAAAGTGGTTTTTCAACACAAACACAAGTGCGAAAAGAGGTTTTTCAACACTAACACAAGTGCGAAAAGTGGTTTTTCAACACTAACACAAGTGCGAAAAGTGGTTTTTCCACACTAATACAAGTGCAAAAGTGGTTTCCTGCACCAACACAAGTGCGAAAAGTGGTTTTTCAACACTAACACAAGTGTGAAAAGTAGTTTTTCAACACTAACGCAAGTGCGAAAAGTGTTTTTTCCACACTAATACAAGTGCAAAAGTGGTTTCCTGCACCAACACAAGTGCGAAAAGTGGTTTTTCAACACTAACACAAGTGCGAAAAGTGGTTTTTCAACACTAACACAAGTGCGAAAAGTGGTTTTTCAACACTAACACAAGTGCGAAAAGTGGTTTTTCCACACTAATACAAGTGCAAAAGTGGTTTCCTGCACCAACACAAGTGCGAAAAGTGGTTTTTCAACACTAACACAAGTGCGAAAAGTGGTTTTTCAACACTATCACAAGTGCGAAAAGTGTTTTTTTCACACTAATACAAGTGCAAAAGTGGTTTCCTGCACCAACACAAGTGCGAAAAGTGGTTTTTCAACACTAACACAAGTGCGAAAAGTGGTTTTTCAACACTAACACAAGTGCGAAAAGTGGTTTTTCAACACTATCACAAGTGCAAAAAGTGTTTTTTCCACACTAATACAAGTGCAAAAGTGGTTTCCTACACCAACACAAGTGCGAAAAGTGGTTTTTCAACACTAACACAAGTGCGAAAAGTGGTTTTTCAACACTAACACAAGCGCGAAAAGTGGTTTTTCAACACTATCACAAGTGCGAAAAGTGTTTTTTCCACACTAATACAAGTGCAAAAGTGGTTTCCTGCACGAACACAAGTGCGAAAAGTGGTTTTTCAACACTAACACAAGTGCGAAAAGTGGTTTTTCAACACTAACACAAGTGCGAAAAGTGGGTTTTCAACACTATCACAAGTGCAAAAAGTGTTTTTTCCACACTAATACAAGTGCAAAAGTGGTGTCCTGCACCAACACAAGTGCGAAAAGTGGTTTTTCAACACTAACACAAGTGCGAAAAGTCGTTTTTCCACACTAATACAATTGCAAAAGTGGTTTTCTGCACCAACACAAGTGCGAAAAGTGGTTTTTCAACACTAACACAAGTGCGAAAAGTGGTTTTTCAACACTATCACAAGTGCAAAAAGTGTTTTTTCAACACTAACACAAGTGCGAAAAGTGGTTTTTCAACACTAACACAAGTGCGAAAAGTGGTTTTTCCACACTAATACAAGTGCAAAAGTGGTTTCCTGCACCAACACAAGTGCGAAAAGTGGTTTTTCAACACTAACACAAGTGCGAAAAGTGGTTTTTCAACACTATCACAAGTGCGAAAAGTGTTTTTTCCACACTAATACAAGTGCAAAAGTGGTTTCCTGCACCAACACAAGTGCGAAAAGTGATTTTCAACACTAACACAAGTGCGAAAAGTGGTTTTTCAACACTAACACAAGTGCGAAAAGTGGTTTTTCAACACTATCACAAGTGCAAAAAGTGTTTTTTCCACACTAATACAAGTGCAAAAGTGGTTTCCTGCACCAACACAAGTGCGAAAAGTGGTTTTTCAACACTAACACAAGTGCGAAAAGTGGTTTTTCAACACTAACACAAGTGCGAAAAGTGGTTTTTGCACACTAATACAAGTGCAAAAGTGGTTTCCTGCACCAACACAAGTGCGAAAAGTGGTTTTTCAACACTAACACAAGTGCGAAAAGTGGTTTTTCAACACTATCACAAGTGCAAAAAGTGTTTTTTCCACACTAATACAAGTGCAAAAGTGGTTTCCTGCACCAACATAAGTGCGAAAAGTGGTTTTTCAACACTAACACAAGTGCGAAAAGTGGTTTTTCAACAGTAACACCAGTGCGAAAAGTGTTTTTCCACACTAATACAAGTGCAAAAGTGGTTTCCTGCACCAACACAAGTGTGAAAAGTGGTTTTTCAACACTAACACAAGTGCGAAAAGTGGTTTTTCAACACTAACACAAGTGCGAAAAGTGTTTTTTCCACACTAATACAAATGCAAAAGTGGTTTCCTGCACCAACACAAGTGCGAAAAGTGGTTTTTCAACACTAACACAAGTGCGAAAAGTGGTTTTTCAACACTAACACAAGTGCGAAAAGTGGTTTTCCACACTAATACAAGTGCAAAAGTGGTTTCCTGCACCAACACAAGTGCGAAAAGTGGTTTTTCAACACTAACACAAGTGCGAAAAGTGTTTTTTCAACACTAACACAAGTGCGAAAAGTGGTTTTTCCACACTAATACAAGTGCAAAAGTGGTTTCCTGCACCAACACAAGTGCGAAAAGTGGTTTTTCAACACTAACACAAGTGCGAAAAGTGGTTTTTCAACACTATCACAAGTGCGAAAAGTGTTTTTTCCACACTAATACAAGTGCAAAAGTGGTTTCCTGCACGAACACAAGTGCGAAAAGTGGTTTTTCAACACTAACACAAGTGCAAAATGTGTTTTTTCAACACTAACACAAGTGCGAAAAGTGGTTTTTCAACACTATCACAAGTGCAAAAAGTGTTTTTTCCACTCTAATACAAGTGCAAAAGTGGGTTCCTGCACCAACACAAGTGCGAAAAGTGGTTTTTCAACACTAACACAGGTGCGAAAAGTGGTTTTTCAACACTAACACAAGTGCGAAAAGTGGTTTTCCACACTAATACAAGTGCAAAAGTGGTTTCCTGCACAAACACAAGTGCGAAAAGTGGTTTTTCAACACTAACACAAGTGCGAAAAGTCGTTTTTCAACACTATCACAAGTGCAAAAAGTGTTTTTTCCACACTAATACAAGTGCAAAAGTGGTTTCCTGCACCAACACAAGTGCAAAAAGTGGTTTTTCAACACTAACACAAGTGCGAAAAGTGTTCTTCAACACTAATACAAGTGCGAAAAGTGTTTTTTGCACACTAATACAAGTGCAAAAGTGGTTTCCTGCACCAACACAAGTGCGAAAAGTGGTTTTTCAACACAAACACAAGTGCGAAAAGTGGTTTTTCAACACTAACACAAGTGCGAAAAGTGGTTTTTCAACACTAACACAAGTGCGAAAAGTGGTTTTTCCACACTAATACAAGTGCAAAAGTGGTTTCCTGCACCAACACAAGTGCGAAAAGTGGTTTTTCAACACTAACACAAGTGCGAAAAGTGGTTTTTCAACACTAACGCAAGTGCGAAAAGTGTTTTTTCCACACTAATACAAGTGCAAAAGTGGTTTCCTGCACCAACACAAGTGCGAAAAGTGGTTTTTCAACACTAACACAAGTGCGAAAAGTGGTTTTTCAACACTAACACAAGTGCGAAAAGTGGTTTTTCAACACTAACACAAGTGCGAAAAGTGGTTTTTCCACACTAATACAAGTGCAAAAGTGGTTTCCTACACCAACACAAGTGCGAAAAGTGGTTTTTCAACACTAACACAAGTGCGAAAAGTGGTTTTTCAACACTAACACAAGCGCGAAAAGTGGTTTTTCAACACTATCACAAGTGCGAAAAGTGTTTTTTCCACACTAATACAAGTGCAAAAGTGGTTTTCAACACTAACACAAGTGCGAAAAGTGGTTTTTCAACACTATCACAAGTGCAAAAAGTGTTTTTTCCACACTAATACAAGTGCAAAAGTGGTTTCCTACACCAACACAAGTGCGATAAGTGGTTTTTCAACACTAACACAAGTGCGAAAAGTGGTTTTTCAACACTATCACAAGTGCGAAAAGTGTTTTTTCCACACTAATACAAGTGCAAAAGTGGTTTCCTGCACGAACACAAGTGCGAAAAGTGGTTTTTCAACACTAACACAAGTGCGAAAAGTGGTTTTTCAACACTAACACAAGTGCGAAAAGTGGGTTTTCAACACTATCACAAGTGCAAAAAGTGTTTTTTCCACACTAATACAAGTGCAAAAGTGGTGTCCTGCACCAACACAAGTGCGAAAAGTGGTTTTTCAACACTAACACAAGTGCGAAAAGTCGTTTTTCCACACTAATACAATTGCAAAAGTGGTTTTCTGCACCAACACAAGTGCGAAAAGTGGTTTTTCAACACTAACACAAGTGCGAAAAGTGGTTTTTCAACACTATCACAAGTGCAAAAAGTGTTTTTTCAACACTAACACAAGTGCGAAAAGTGGTTTTTCAACACTAACACAAGTGCGAAAAGTGGTTTTTCCACACTAATACAAGTGCAAAAGTGGTTTCCTGCACCAACACAAGTGCGAAAAGTGGTTTTTCAACACTAACACAAGTGCGAAAAGTGGTTTTTCAACACTATCACAAGTGCGAAAAGTGTTTTTTCCACACTAATACAAGTGCAAAAGTGGTTTCCTGCACCAACACAAGTGCGAAAAGTGATTTTCAACACTAACACAAGTGCGAAAAGTGGTTTTTCAACACTAACACAAGTGCGAAAAGTGGTTTTTCAACACTATCACAAGTGCAAAAAGTGTTTTTTCCACACTAATACAAGTGCAAAAGTGGTTTCCTGCACCAACACAAGTGCGAAAAGTGGTTTTTCAACACTAACACAAGTGCGAAAAGTGGTTTTTCAACACTAACACAAGTGCGAAAAGTGGTTTTTGCACACTAATACAAGTGCAAAAGTGGTTTCCTGCACCAACACAAGTGCGAAAAGTGGTTTTTCAACACTAACACAAGTGCGAAAAGTGGTTTTTCAACACTAACACAAGTGCGAAAAGTGGTTTTTCAACACTAACACCAGTGCGAAAAGTGTTTTTCCACACTAATACAAGTGCAAAAGTGGTTTCCTGCACCAACACAAGTGTGAAAATTGGTTTTTCAACACTAACACAAGTGCGAAAAGTTGTTTTTCAACACTAACACAAGTGCGAAAAGTGTTTTTTCCACACTAATACAAGTGCAAAAGTGGTTTCCTGCACCAACACAAGTGCGAAAAGTGGTTTTTCAACACTAACACAAGTGCGAAAAGTGGTTTTTCAACACTAACACAAGTGCGAAAAGTGGTTTTTCCACACTAATACAAGTGCAAAAGTGGTTTCCTGCACCAACACAAGTGCGAAAAGTGGTTTTTCAACACTAACACAAGTGCGAAAAGTGTTTTTTCAACACTAACACAAGTGCGAAAAGTGGTTTTTCCACACTAATACAAGTGCAAAAGTGGTTTCCTGCACCAACACAAGTGCGAAAAGTGGTTTTTCAACACTAACACAAGTGCGAAAAGTGGTTTTTCAACACTATCACAAGTGCGAAAAGTGTTTTTTCCACACTAATACAAGTGCATAAGTGGTTTCCTGCACGAACACAAGTGCGAAAAGTGGTTTTTCAACACTAACACAAGTGCAAAATGTGTTTTTTCAACACTAACACAAGTGCGAAAAGTGGTTTTTCAACACTATCACAAGTGCAAAAAGTGTTTTTTCCACTCTAATACAAGTGCAAAAGTGGGTTCCTGCACCAACACAAGTGCGAAAAGTGGTTTTTCAACACTAACACAGGTGCGAAAAGTGGTTTTTCAACACTAACACAAGTGCGAAAAGTGGTTTTCCACACTAATACAAGTGCAAAAGTGGTTTCCTGCACAAACACAAGTGCGAAAAGTGGTTTTTCAACACTAACACAAGTGCGAGAAGTCGTTTTTCAACACTATCACAAGTGCAAAAAGTGTTTTTTCCACACTAATACAAGTGCAAAAGTGGTTTCCTGCACCAACACAAGTGCGAAAAGTGGTTTTTCAACACTAACACAAGTGCGAAAAGTGGTTTTTCAACACTATCACAAGTGCGAAAAGTGTTTTTTCCACACTAATACAAGTGCAAAAGTGGTTTCCTGCACCAACACAAGTGCGAAAAGTGATTTTCAACACTAACACAAGTGCGAAAAGTGGTTTTTCAACACTAACACAAGTGCGAAAAGTGGTTTTTCAACACTATCACAAGTGCAAAAAGTGTTTTTTCCACACTAATACAAGTGCAAAAGTGGTTTCCTGCACCAACACAAGTGCGAAAAGTGGTTTTTCAACACTAACACAAGTGCGAAAAGTGGTTTTTCAACACTAACACAAGTGCGAAAAGTGGTTTTTGCACACTAATACAAGTGCAAAAGTGGTTTCCTGCACCAACACAAGTGCGAAAAGTGGTTTTTCAACACTAACACAAGTGCGAAAAGTGGTTTTTCAACACTATCACAAGTGCAAAAAGTGTTTTTTCCACACTAATACAAGTGCAAAAGTGGTTTCCTGCACCAACATAAGTGCGAAAAGTGGTTTTTCAACACTAACACAAGTGCGAAAAGTGGTTTTTCAACAGTAACACCAGTGCGAAAAGTGTTTTTCCACACTAATACAAGTGCAAAAGTGGTTTCCTGCACCAACACAAGTGTGAAAAGTGGTTTTTCAACACTAACACAAGTGCGAAAAGTGGTTTTTCAACACTAACACAAGTGCGAAAAGTGTTTTTTCCACACTAATACAAGTGCAAAAGTGGTTTCCTGCACCAACACAAGTGCGAAAAGTGGTTTTTCAACACTAACACAAGTGCGAAAAGTGGTTTTTCAACACTAACACAAGTGCGAAAAGTGGTTTTCCACACTAATACAAGTGCAAAAGTGGTTTCCTGCACCAACACAAGTGCGAAAAGTGGTTTTTCAACACTAACACAAGTGCGAAAAGTGTTTTTTCAACACTAACACAAGTGCGAAAAGTGGTTTTTCCACACTAATACAAGTGCAAAAGTGGTTTCCTGCACCAACACAAGTGCGAAAAGTGGTTTTTCAACACTAACACAAGTGCGAAAAGTGGTTTTTCAACACTATCACAAGTGCGAAAAGTGTTTTTTCCACACTAATACAAGTGCAAAAGTGGTTTCCTGCACGAACACAAGTGCGAAAAGTGGTTTTTCAACACTAACACAAGTGCAAAATGTGTTTTTTCAACACTAACACAAGTGCGAAAAGTGGTTTTTCAACACTATCACAAGTGCAAAAAGTGTTTTTTCCACTCTAATACAAGTGCAAAAGTGGGTTCCTGCACCAACACAAGTGCGAAAAGTGGTTTTTCAACACTAACACAGGTGCGAAAAGTGGTTTTTCAACACTAACACAAGTGCGAAAAGTGGTTTTCCACACTAATACAAGTGCAAAAGTGGTTTCCTGCACAAACACAAGTGCGAAAAGTGGTTTTTCAACACTAACACAAGTGCGAAAAGTCGTTTTTCAACACTATCACAAGTGCAAAAAGTGTTTTTTCCACACTAATACAAGTGCAAAAGTGGTTTCCTGCACCAACACAAGTGCAAAAAGTGGTTTTTCAACACTAACACAAGTGCGAAAAGTGGTTCTTCAACACTAACACAAGTGCGAAAAGTGTTTTTTGCACACTAATACAAGTGCAAAAGTGGTTTCCTGCACCAACACAAGTGCGAAAAGTGGTTTTTCAACACAAACACAAGTGCGAAAAGTGGTTTTTCAACACTAACACAAGTGCGAAAAGTGGTTTTTCAACACTAACACAAGTGCGAAAAGTGGTTTTTCCACACTAATACAAGTGCAAAAGTGGTTTTCTGCACCAACACAAGTGCGAAAAGTGGTTTTTCAACACTAACACAAGTGCGAAAAGTGGTTTTTCAACACTAACGCAAGTGCGAAAAGTGTTTTTTCCACACTAATACAAGTGCAAAAGTGGTTTCCTGCACCAACACAAGTGCGAAAAGTGGTTTTTCAACACTAACACAAGTGCGAAAAGTGGTTTTTCAACACTAACACAAGTGCGAAAAGTGGTTTTTCAACACTAACACAAGTGCGAAAAGTGGTTTTTCCACACTAATACAAGTGCAAAAGTGGTTTCCTACACCAACACAAGTGCGAAAAGTGGTTTTTCAACACTAACACAAGTGCGAAAAGTGGTTTTTCAGCACTAACACAAGCGCGAAAAGTGGTTTTTCAACACTATCACAAGTGCGAAAAGTGTTTTTTCCACACTAATACAAGTGCAAAAGTGGTTTTCAACACTAACACAAGTGCGAAAAGTGGTTTTTCAACACTATCACAAGTGCAAAAAGTGTTTTTTCCACACTAATACAAGTGCAAAAGTGGTTTCCTACACCAACACAAGTGCGATAAGTGGTTTTTCAACACTAACACAAGTGCGAAAAGTGGTTTTTCAACACTAACACAAGCGCGAAAAGTGGTTTTTCAACACTATCACAAGTGCGAAAAGTGTTTTTTCCACACTAATACAAGTGCAAAAGTGGTTTCCTGCACGAACACAAGTGCGAAAAGTGGTTTTTCAACACTATCACAAGTGCGAAAAGTGGTTTTTCAACACTAACACAAGTGCGAAAAGTGGGTTTTCAACACTATCACAAGTGCAAAAAGTGTTTTTTCCACACTAATACAAGTGCAAAAGTGGTGTCCTGCACCAACACAAGTGCGAAAAGTGGTTTTTCAACACTAACACAAGTGCGAAAAGTCGTTTTTCCACACTAATACAATTGCAAAAGTGGTTTTCTGCACCAACACAAGTGTGAAAAGTGGTTTTTCAACACTAACACAAGTGCGAAAAGTGGTTTTTCAACACTATCACAAGTGCAAAAAGTGTTTTTTCCACACAAATACAAATGCAAAAGTGGTTTCCTGCACCAACACAAGTGCGAAAAGTGGTTTTTCAACACTAACACAAGTGCGAAAAGTGGTTTTTCAACACTATCACAAGTGCAAAAAGTGTTTTTTCCACACTAATACAAGTGCAAAAGTGGTTTCCTGCACCAACACAAGTGCGAAAAGTGGTATTTCAACACTAACACAAGTGCGAAAAGTGGTTTTTCAACACTATCACAAGTGCAAAAAGTGTTTTTTCCACACTAATACAAGTGCAAAAGTGGTTTCCTGCACCAACACAAGTGCAAAAAGTGGTTTTTCAACACTAACACAAGTGCGAAAAGTGGTTCTTCAACACTAACACAAGTGCGAAAAGTGTTTTTTGCACACTAATACAAGTGCAAAAGTGGTTTCCTGCACCAACACAAGTGCGAAAAGTGGTTTTTCAACACAAACACAAGTGCGAAAAGAGGTTTTTCAACACTAACACAAGTGCGAAAAGTGGTTTTTCAACACTAACACAAGTGCGAAAAGTGGTTTTTCCACACTAATACAAGTGCAAAAGTGGTTTCCTGCACCAACACAAGTGCGAAAAGTGGTTTTTCAACACTAACACAAGTGTGAAAAGTGGTTTTTCAACACTAACGCAAGTGCGAAAAGTGTTTTTTCCACACTAATACAAGTGCAAAAGTGGTTTCCTGCACCAACACAAGTGCGAAAAGTGGTTTTTCAACACTAACACAAGTGCGAAAAGTGGTTTTTCAACACTAACACAAGTGCGAAAAGTGGTTTTTCAACACTAACACAAGTGCGAAAAGTGGTTTTTCCACACTAATACAAGTGCAAAAGTGGTTTCCTGCACCAACACAAGTGCGAAAAGTGGTTTTTCAACACTAACACAAGTGCGAAAAGTGGTTTTTCAACACTATCACAAGTGCGAAAAGTGTTTTTTTCACACTAATACAAGTGCAAAAGTGGTTTCCTGCACCAACACAAGTGCGAAAAGTGGTTTTTCAACACTAACACAAGTGCGAAAAGTGGTTTTTCAACACTAACACAAGTGCGAAAAGTGGTTTTTCAACACTATCACAAGTGCAAAAAGTGTTTTTTCCACACTAATACAAGTGCAAAAGTGGTTTCCTACACCAACACAAGTGCGAAAAGTGGTTTTTCAACACTAACACAAGTGCGAAAAGTGGTTTTTCAACACTAACACAAGCGCGAAAAGTGGTTTTTCAACACTATCACAAGTGCGAAAAGTGTTTTTTCCACACTAATACAAGTGCAAAAGTGGTTTCCTGCACGAACACAAGTGCGAAAAGTGGTTTTTCAACACTAACACAAGTGCGAAAAGTGGTTTTTCAACACTAACACAAGCGCGAAAAGTGGTTTTTCAACACTATCACAAGTGCGAAAAGTGTTTTTTCCACACTAATACAAGTGCAAAAGTGGTTTCCTGCACGAACACAAGTGCGAAAAGTGGTTTTTCAACACTAACACAAGTGCAAAATGTGTTTTTTCAACACTAACACAAGTGCGAAAAGTGGTTTTTCAACACTATCACAAGTGCAAAAAGTGTTTTTTCCACTCTAATACAAGTGCAAAAGTGGGTTCCTGCACCAACACAAGTGCGAAAAGTGGTTTTTCAACACTAACACAGGTGCGAAAAGTGGTTTTTCAACACTAACACAAGTGCGAAAAGTGGTTTTCCACACTAATACAAGTGCAAAAGTGGTTTCCTGCACAAACACAAGTGCGAAAAGTGGTTTTTCAACACTAACACAAGTGCGAAAAGTCGTTTTTCAACACTATCACAAGTGCAAAAAGTGTTTTTTCCACACTAATACAAGTGCAAAAGTGGTTTCCTGCACCAACACAAGTGCAAAAAGTGGTTTTTCAACACTAACACAAGTGCGAAAAGTGGTTCTTCAACACTAATACAAGTGCGAAAAGTGTTTTTTGCACACTAATACAAGTGCAAAAGTGGTTTCCTGCACCAACACAAGTGCGAAAAGTGGTTTTTCAACACAAACACAAGTGCGAAAAGTGGTTTTTCAACACTAACACAAGTGCGAAAAGTGGTTTTTCAACACTAACACAAGTGCGAAAAGTGGTTTTTCCACACTAATACAAGTGCAAAAGTGGTTTCCTGCACCAACACAAGTGCGAAAAGTGGTTTTTCAACACTAACACAAGTGCGAAAAGTGGTTTTTCAACACTAACGCAAGTGCGAAAAGTGTTTTTTCCACACTAATACAAGTGCAAAAGTGGTTTCCTGCACCAACACAAGTGCGAAAAGTGGTTTTTCAACACTAACACAAGTGCGAAAAGTGGTTTTTCAACACTAACACAAGTGCGAAAAGTGGTTTTTCAACACTAACACAAGTGCGAAAAGTGGTTTTTCCACACTAATACAAGTGCAAAAGTGGTTTCCTACACCAACACAAGTGCGAAAAGTGGTTTTTCAACACTAACACAAGTGCGAAAAGTGGTTTTTCAACACTAACACAAGCGCGAAAAGTGGTTTTTCAACACTATCACAAGTGCGAAAAGTGTTTTTTCCACACTAATACAAGTGCAAAAGTGGTTTTCAACACTAACACAAGTGCGAAAAGTGGTTTTTCAACACTATCACAAGTGCAAAAAGTGTTTTTTCCACACTAATACAAGTGCAAAAGTGGTTTCCTACACCAACACAAGTGCGATAAGTGGTTTTTCAACACTAACACAAGTGCGAAAAGTGGTTTTTCAACACTATCACAAGTGCGAAAAGTGTTTTTTCCACACTAATACAAGTGCAAAAGTGGTTTCCTGCAGGAACACAAGTGCGAAAAGTGGTTTTTCAACACTAACACAAGTGCGAAAAGTGGTTTTTCAACACTAACACAAGTGCGAAAAGTGGGTTTTCAACACTATCACAAGTGCAAAAAGTGTTTTTTCCACACTAATACAAGTGCAAAAGTGGTGTCCTGCACCAACACAAGTGCGAAAAGTGGTTTTTCAACACTAACACAAGTGCGAAAAGTCGTTTTTCCACACTAATACAATTGCAAAAGTGGTTTTCTGCACCAACACAAGTGCGAAAAGTGGTTTTTCAACACTAACACAAGTGCGAAAAGTGGTTTTTCAACACTATCACAAGTGCAAAAAGTGTTTTTTCAACACTAACACAAGTGCGAAAAGTGGTTTTTCAACACTAACACAAGTGCGAAAAGTGGTTTTTCCACACTAATACAAGTGCAAAAGTGGTTTCCTGCACCAACACAAGTGCGAAAAGTGGTTTTTCAACACTAACACAAGTGCGAAAAGTGGTTTTTCAACACTATCACAAGTGCGAAAAGTGTTTTTTCCACACTAATACAAGTGCAAAAGTGGTTTCCTGCACCAACACAAGTGCGAAAAGTGATTTTCAACACTAA
Source organism: Myxine glutinosa (assembly GCF_964187855.1). Classification (NCBI taxonomy): domain Eukaryota; kingdom Metazoa; phylum Chordata; class Myxini; order Myxiniformes; family Myxinidae; genus Myxine; species Myxine glutinosa. Next base: position 44,883 of record NW_027618320.1, read on the forward strand.
CACAAGTGCGAAAAGTGGTTTTTCAACACTAACACAAGTGCGAAAAGTGGTTTTTCAACACTATGACAAGTGCAAAAAGTGTTTTTTCCACACTAATACAAGTGCAAAAGTGGTTTCCTGCACCAACACAAGTGCGAAAAGTGGTTTTTCAACACTAACACAAGTGCGAAAAGTGGTTTTTCAACACTAACACAAGTGCGAAAAGTGGTTTTTGCACACTAATACAAGTGCAAAAGTGGTTTCCTGCACCAACACAAGTGCGAAAAGTGGTTTTTCAACACTAACACAAGTGCGAAAAGTGGTTTTTCAACACTAACACAAGTGCGAAAAGTGGTTTTTCAACACTAACACCAGTGCGAAAAGTGTTTTTCCACACTAATACAAGTGCAAAAGTGGTTTCCTGCACCAACACAAGTGTGAAAATTGGTTTTTCAACACTAACACAAGTGCGAAAAGTTGTTTTTCAACACTAACACAAGTGCGAAAAGTGTTTTTTCCACACTAATACAAGTGCAAAAGTGGTTTCCTGCACCAACACAAGTGCGAAAAGTGGTTTTTCAACACTAACACAAGTGCGAAAAGTGGTTTTTCAACACTAACACAAGTGCGAAAAGTGGTTTTTCCACACTAATACAAGTGCAAAAGTGGTTTCCTGCACCAACACAAGTGCGAAAAGTGGTTTTTCAACACTAACACAAGTGCGAAAAGTGTTTTTTCAACACTAACACAAGTGCGAAAAGTGGTTTTTCCACACTAATACAAGTGCAAAAGTGGTTTCCTGCACCAACACAAGTGCGAAAAGTGGTTTTTCAACACTAACACAAGTGCGAAAAGTGGTTTTTCAACACTATCACAAGTGCGAAAAGTGTTTTTTCCACACTAATACAAGTGCAAAAGTGGTTTCCTGCACGAACACAAGTGCGAAAAGTGGTTTTTCAACACTAACACAAGTGCAAAATGTGTTTTTTCAACACTAACACAAGTGCGAAAAGTGGTTTTTCAACACTATCACAAGTGCAAAAAGTGTTTTTTCCACTCTAATACAAGTGCAAAAGTGGGTTCCTGCACCAACACAAGTGCGAAAAGTGGTTTTTCAACACTAACACAGGTGCGAAAAGTGGTTTTTCAACACTAACACAAGTGCGAAAAGTGGTTTTCCACACTAATACAAGTGCAAAAGTGGTTTCCTGCACAAACACAAGTGCGAAAAGTGGTTTTTCAACACTAACACAAGTGCGAGAAGTCGTTTTTCAACACTATCACAAGTGCAAAAAGTGTTTTTTCCACACTAATACAAGTGCAAAAGTGGTTTCCTGCACCAATACAAGTGCAAAAGTGGTTTCCTGCACCAACACAAGTGCGAAAAGTGGTTTTTCAACACTAACACAAGTGCGAAAAGTGGTTTTTCAACACTATCACAAGTGCGAAAAGTGTTTTTTCCACACTAATACAAGTGCAAAAGTGGTTTCCTGCACCAACACAAGTGCGAAAAGTGATTTTCAACACTAACACAAGTGCGAAAAGTGGTTTTTCAACACTAACACAAGTGCGAAAAGTGGTTTTTCAACACTATCACAAGTGCAAAAAGTGTTTTTTCCACACTAATACAAGTGCAAAAGTGGTTTCCTGCACCAACACAAGTGCGAAAAGTGGTTTTTCAACACTAACACAAGTGCGAAAAGTGGTTTTTCAACACTAACACAAGTGCGAAAAGTGGTTTTTGCACACTAATACAAGTGCAAAAGTGGTTTCCTGCACCAACACAAGTGCGAAAAGTGGTTTTTCAACACTAACACAAGTGCGAAAAGTGGTTTTTCAACACTATCACAAGTGCAAAAAGTGTTTTTTCCACACTAATACAAGTGCAAAAGTGGTTTCCTGCACCAACATAAGTGCGAAAAGTGGTTTTTCAACACTAACACAAGTGCGAAAAGTGGTTTTTCAACAGTAACACCAGTGCGAAAAGTGTTTTTCCACACTAATACAAGTGCAAAAGTGGTTTCCTGCACCAACACAAGTGTGAAAAGTGGTTTTTCAACACTAACACAAGTGCGAAAAGTGGTTTTTCAACACTAACACAAGTGCGAAAAGTGTTTTTTCCACACTAATACAAGTGCAAAAGTGGTTTCCTGCACCAACACAAGTGCGAAAAGTGGTTTTTCAACACTAACACAAGTGCGAAAAGTGGTTTTTCAACACTAACACAAGTGCGAAAAGTGGTTTTCCACACTAATACAAGTGCAAAAGTGGTTTCCTGCACCAACACAAGTGCGAAAAGTGGTTTTTCAACACTAACACAAGTGCGAAAAGTGGTTTTTCCACACTAATACAAGTGCAAAAGTGGTTTCCTGCACCAACACAAGTGCGAAAAGTGGTTTTTCAACACTAACACAAGTGCGAAAAGTGGTTTTTCAACACTATCACAAGTGCGAAAAGTGTTTTTTCCACACTAATACAAGTGCAAAAGTGGTTTCCTGCACGAACACAAGTGCGAAAAGTGGTTTTTCAACACTAACACAAGTGCAAAATGTGTTTTTTCAACACTAACACAAGTGCGAAAAGTGGTTTTTCAACACTATCACAAGTGCAAAAAGTGTTTTTTCCACTCTAATACAAGTGCAAAAGTGGGTTCCTGCACCAACACAAGTGCGAAAAGTGGTTTTTCAACACTAACACAGGTGCGAAAAGTGGTTTTTCAACACTAACACAAGTGCGAAAAGTGGTTTTCCACACTAATACAAGTGCAAAAGTGGTTTCCTGCACAAACACAAGTGCGAAAAGTGGTTTTTCAACACTAACACAAGTGCGAGAAGTCGTTTTTCAACACTATCACAAGTGCAAAAAGTGTTTTTTCCACACTAATACAAGTGCAAAAGTGGTTTCCTGCACCAACACAAGTGCGAAAAGTGGTTTTTCAACACTAACACAAGTGCGAAAAGTGGTTTTTCAACACTATCACAAGTGCGAAAAGTGTTTTTTCCACACTAATACAAGTGCAAAAGTGGTTTCCTGCACCAACACAAGTGCGAAAAGTGATTTTCAACACTAACACAAGTGCGAAAAGTGGTTTTTCAACACTAACACAAGTGCGAAAAGTGGTTTTTCAACACTATCACAAGTGCAAAAAGTGTTTTTTCCACACTAATACAAGTGCAAAAGTGGTTTCCTGCACCAACACAAGTGCGAAAAGTGGTTTTTCAACACTAACACAAGTGCGAAAAGTGGTTTTTCAACACTAACACAAGTGCGAAAAGTGGTTTTTGCACACTAATACAAGTGCAAAAGTGGTTTCCTGCACCAACACAAGTGCGAAAAGTGGTTTTTCAACACTAACACAAGTGCGAAAAGTGGTTTTTCAACACTATCACAAGTGCAAAAAGTGTTTTTTCCACACTAATACAAGTGCAAAAGTGGTTTCCTGCACGAACACAAGTGCGAAAAGTGGTTTTTCAACACTAACACAAGTGCAAAATGTGTTTTTTCAACACTAACACAAGTGCGAAAAGTGGTTTTTCAACACTATCACAAGTGCAAAAAGTGTTTTTTCCACTCTAATACAAGTGCAAAAGTGGGTTCCTGCACCAACACAAGTGCGAAAAGTGGTTTTTCAACACTAACACAGGTGCGAAAAGTGGTTTTTCAACACTAACACAAGTGCGAAAAGTGGTTTTCCACACTAATACAAGTGCAAAAGTGGTTTCCTGCACCAACACAAGTGCGAAAAGTGGTTTTTCAACACCAACACAAGTGCGAAAAGTGGTTTTTCAACACTAACACAAGTGCGAAAAGTCGTTTTTCAACACTATCACAAGTGCGAAAAGTGGTTTTTCAACACTATCACAAGTGCGAAAAGTGTTTTTTCCACACTAATACAAGTGCAAAAGTGGTTTCCTGCACCAACACAAGTGCGAAAAGTGATTTTCAACACTAACACAAGTGCGAAAAGTGGTTTTTCAACACTAACACAAGTGCGAAAAGTGGTTTTTCAACACTATCACAAGTGCAAAAAGTGTTTTTTCCACACTAATACAAGTGCAAAAGTGGTTTCCTGCACCAACACAAGTGCGAAAAGTGGTTTTTCAACACTAACACAAGTGCGAAAAGTGGTTTTTCAACACTAACGCAAGTGCGAAAAGTGTTTTTTCCACACTAATACAAGTGCAAAAGTGGTTTCCTGCACCAACACAAGTGCGAAAAGTGGTTTTTCAACACTAACACAAGTGCGAAAAGTGGTTTTTCAACACTAACACAAGTGCGAAAAGTGGTTTTTCAACACTAACACAAGTGCGAAAAGTGGTTTTTCCACACTAATACAAGTGCAAAAGTGGTTTCCTACACCAACACAAGTGCGAAAAGTGGTTTTTCAACACTAACACAAGTGCGAAAAGTGGTTTTTCAACACTAACACAAGCGCGAAAAGTGGTTTTTCAACACTATCACAAGTGCGAAAAGTGTTTTTTCCACACTAATACAAGTGCAAAAGTGGTTTTCAACACTAACACAAGTGCGAAAAGTGGTTTTTCAACACTATCACAAGTGCAAAAAGTGTTTTTTCCACACTAATACAAGTGCAAAAGTGGTTTCCTACACCAACACAAGTGCGATAAGTGGTTTTTCAACACTAACACAAGTGCGAAAAGTGGTTTTTCAACACTATCACAAGTGCGAAAAGTGTTTTTTCCACACTAATACAAGTGCAAAAGTGGTTTCCTGCACGAACACAAGTGCGAAAAGTGGTTTTTCAACACTAACACAAGTGCGAAAAGTGGTTTTTCAACACTAACACAAGTGCGAAAAGTGGGTTTTCAACACTATCACAAGTGCAAAAAGTGTTTTTTCCACACTAATACAAGTGCAAAAGTGGTGTCCTGCACCAACACAAGTGCGAAAAGTGGTTTTTCAACACTAACACAAGTGCGAAAAGTCGTTTTTCCACACTAATACAATTGCAAAAGTGGTTTTCTGCACCAACACAAGTGCGAAAAGTGGTTTTTCAACACTAACACAAGTGCGAAAAGTGGTTTTTCAACACTATCACAAGTGCAAAAAGTGTTTTTTCAACACTAACACAAGTGCGAAAAGTGGTTTTTCAACACTAACACAAGTGCGAAAAGTGGTTTTTCCACACTAATACAAGTGCAAAAGTGGTTTCCTGCACCAACACAAGTGCGAAAAGTGGTTTTTCAACACTAACACAAGTGCGAAAAGTGGTTTTTCAACACTATCACAAGTGCGAAAAGTGTTTTTTCCACACTAATACAAGTGCAAAAGTGGTTTCCTGCACCAACACAAGTGCGAAAAGTGATTTTCAACACTAACACAAGTGCGAAAAGTGGTTTTTCAACACTAACACAAGTGCGAAAAGTGGTTTTTCAACACTATCACAAGTGCAAAAAGTGTTTTTTCCACACTAATACAAGTGCAAAAGTGGTTTCCTGCACCAACACAAGTGCGAAAAGTGGTTTTTCAACACTAACACAAGTGCGAAAAGTGGTTTTTCAACACTAACACAAGTGCGAAAAGTGGTTTTTGCACACTAATACAAGTGCAAAAGTGGTTTCCTGCACCAACACAAGTGCGAAAAGTGGTTTTTCAACACTAACACAAGTGCGAAAAGTGGTTTTTCAACACTAACACAAGTGCGAAAAGTGGTTTTTCAACACTAACACCAGTGCGAAAAGTGTTTTTCCACACTAATACAAGTGCAAAAGTGGTTTCCTGCACCAACACAAGTGTGAAAATTGGTTTTTCAACACTAACACAAGTGCGAAAAGTTGTTTTTCAACACTAACACAAGTGCGAAAAGTGTTTTTTTCCACACTAATACAAGTGCAAAAGTGGTTTCCTGCACCAACACAAGTGCGAAAAGTGGTTTTTCAACACTAACACAAGTGCGAAAAGTGGTTTTTCAACACTAACACAAGTGCGAAAAGTGGTTTTTCCACACTAATACAAGTGCAAAAGTGGTTTCCTGCACCAACACAAGTGTGAAAAGTGGTTTTTTCAACACTAACACAAGTGCGAAAAGTGTTTTTTCAACACTAACACAAGTGCGAAAAGTGGTTTTTCCACACTAATACAAGTGCAAAAGTGGTTTCCTGCACCAACACAAGTGCGAAAAGTGGTTTTTCAACACTAACACAAGTGCGAAAAGTGGTTTTTCAACACTATCACAAGTGCGAAAAGTGTTTTTTCCACACTAATACAAGTGCAAAAGTGGTTTCCTGCACGAACACAAGTGCGAAAAGTGGTTTTTCAACACTAACACAAGTGCGAAAAGTGTTTTTTCAACACTAACACAAGTGCGAAAAGTGGTTTTTCAACACTATCACAAGTGCAAAAAGTGTTTTTTCCACTCTAATACAAGTGCAAAAGTGGGTTCCTGCACCAACACAAGTGCGAAAAGTGGTTTTTCAACACTAACACAGGTGCGAAAAGTGATTTTTCAACACTAACACAAGTGCGAAAAGTGGTTTTCCACACTAATACAAGTGCAAAAGTGGTTTCCTGCACAAACACAAGTGCGAAAAGTGGTTTTTCAACACTAACACAAGTGCGAAAAGTCGTTTTTCAACACTATCACAAGTGCAAAAAGTGTTTTTTCCACACTAATACAAGTGCAAAAGTGGTTTCCTGCACCAACACAAGTGCAAAAAGTGGTTTTTCAACACTAACACAAGTGCGAAAAGTGGTTCTTCAACACTAACACAAGTGCGAAAAGTGTTTTTTGCACACTAATACAAGTGCAAAAGTGGTTTCCTGCACCAACACAAGTGCGAAAAGTGGTTTTTTCAACACTAACACAAGTGCGAAAAGTGGTTTTTCAACACTAACACAAGTGCGAAAAGTGGTTTTTCCACACTAATACAAGTGCAAAAGTGGTTTCCTGCACCAACACAAGTGCGAAAAGTGGTTTTTCAACACTAACACAAGTGCGAAAAGTGGTTTTTCAACACTAACGCAAGTGCGAAAAGTGTTTTTTCCACACTAATACAAGTGCAAAAGTGGTTTCCTGCACCAACACAAGTGCGAAAAGTGGTTTTTCAACACTAACACAAGTGCGAAAAGTGGTTTTTCAACACTAACACAAGTGCGAAAAGTGGTTTTTCAACACTAACACAAGTGCGAAAAGTGGTTTTTCCACACTAATACAAGTGCAAAAGTGGTTTCCTACACCAACACAAGTGCGAAAAGTGGTTTTTCAACACTAACACAAGTGCGAAAAGTGGTTTTTCAACACTAACACAAGCGCGAAAAGTGGTTTTTCAACACTATCACAAGTGCGAAAAGTGTTTTTTCCACACTAATACAAGTGCAAAAGTGGTTTTCAACACTAACACAAGTGCGAAAAGTGGTTTTTCAACACTATCACAAGTGCAAAAAGTGTTTTTTTCCACACTAATACAAGTGCAAAAGTGGTTTCCTACACCAACACAAGTGCGATAAGTGGTTTTTCAACACTAACACAAGTGCGAAAAGTGGTTTTTCAACACTATCACAAGTGCGAAAAGTGTTTTTTCCACACTAATACAAGTGCAAAAGTGGTTTCCTGCACGAACACAAGTGCGAAAAGTGGTTTTTCAACACTAACACAAGTGCGAAAAGTGGTTTTTCAACACTAACACAAGTGCGAAAAGTGGGTTTTCAACACTATCACAAGTGCAAAAAGTGTTTTTTCCACACTAATACAAGTGCAAAAGTGGTGTCCTGCACCAACACAAGTGCGAAAAGTGGTTTTTCAACACTAACACAAGTGCGAAAAGTCGTTTTTCCACACTAATACAATTGCAAAAGTGGTTTTCTGCACCAACACAAGTGCGAAAAGTGGTTTTTCAACACTAACACAAGTGCGAAAAGTGGTTTTTCAACACTATCACAAGTGCAAAAAGTGTTTTTTCAACACTAACACAAGTGCGAAAAGTGGTTTTTCAACACTAACACAAGTGCGAAAAGTGGTTTTTCCACACTAATACAAGTGCAAAAGTGGTTTCCTGCACCAACACAAGTGCGAAAAGTGGTTTTTCAACACTAACACAAGTGCGAAAAGTGGTTTTTCAACACTATCACAAGTGCGAAAAGTGTTTTTTCCACACTAATACAAGTGCAAAAGTGGTTTCCTGCACCAACACAAGTGCGAAAAGTGATTTTCAACACTAACACAAGTGCGAAAAGTGGTTTTTCAACACTAACACAAGTGCGAAAAGTGGTTTTTCAACACTATCACAAGTGCAAAAAGTGTTTTTTCCACACTAATACAAGTGCAAAAGTGGTTTCCTGCACCAACACAAGTGCGAAAAGTGGTTTTTCAACACTAACACAAGTGCGAAAAGTGGTTTTTCAACACTAACACAAGTGCGAAAAGTGGTTTTTGCACACTAATACAAGTGCAAAAGTGGTTTCCTGCACCAACACAAGTGCGAAAAGTGGTTTTTCAACACTAACACAAGTGCGAAAAGTGGTTTTTCAACACTAACACAAGTGCGAAAAGTGGTTTTTCAACACTAACACCAGTGCGAAAAGTGTTTTTCCACACTAATACAAGTGCAAAAGTGGTTTCCTGCACCAACACAAGTGTGAAAAGTGGTTTTTCAACACTAACACAAGTGCGAAAAGTTGTTTTTCAACACTAACACAAGTGCGAAAAGTGTTTTTTCCACACTAATACAAGTGCAAAAGTGGTTTCCTGCACCAACACAAGTGCGAAAAGTGGTTTTTCAACACTAACACAAGTGCGAAAAGTGGTTTTTCAACACTAACACAAGTGCGAAAAGTGGTTTTTCCACACTAATACAAGTGCAAAAGTGGTTTCCTGCACCAACACAAGTGCGAAAAGTGGTTTTTCAACACTAACACAAGTGCGAAAAGTGTTTTTTCAACACTAACACAAGTGCGAAAAGTGGTTTTTCCACACTAATACAAGTGCAAAAGTGGTTTCCTGCACCAACACAAGTGCGAAAAGTGGTTTTTCAACACTAACACAAGTGCGAAAAGTGGTTTTTCAACACTATCACAAGTGCGAAAAGTGTTTTTTCCACACTAATACAAGTGCAAAAGTGGTTTCCTGCACGAACACAAGTGCGAAAAGTGGTTTTTCAACACTAACACAAGTGCGAAAAGTGTTTTTTCAACACTAACACAAGTGCGAAAAGTGGTTTTTCAACACTATCACAAGTGCAAAAAGTGTTTTTTCCACTCTAATACAAGTGCAAAAGTGGGTTCCTGCACCAACACAAGTGCGAAAAGTGGTTTTTCAACACTAACACAGGTGCGAAAAGTGGTTTTTCAACACTAACACAAGTGCGAAAAGTGGTTTTTCCACACTAATACAAGTGCAAAAGTGGTTTCCTGCACAAACACAAGTGCGAAAAGTGGTTTTTCAACACTAACACAAGTGCGAAAAGTCGTTTTTCAACACTATCACAAGTGCAAAAAGTGTTTTTTCCACACTAATACAAGTGCAAAAGTGGTTTCCTGCACCAACACAAGTGCAAAAAGTGGTTTTTCAACACTAACACAAGTGCGAAAAGTGGTTCTTCAACACTAACACAAGTGCGAAAAGTGTTTTTTGCACACTAATACAAACGCAAAAGTGGTTTCCTGCACCAACACAAGTGCGAAAAGTGGTTTTTCAACACTAACACAAGTGCGAAAAGTGGTTTTTCAACACTAACACAAGTGCGAAAAGTGGTTTTTCAACACTAACACAAGTGCGAAAAGTGGTTTTTCCACACTAATACAAGTGCAAAAGTGGTTTCCTACACCAACACAAGTGCGAAAAGTGGTTTTTCAACACTAACACAAGTGCGAAAAGTGGTTTTTCAACACTAACACAAGCGCGAAAAGTGGTTTTTCAACACTATCACAAGTGCGAAAAGTGTTTTTTCCACACTAATACAAGTGCAAAAGTGGTTTTCAACACTAACACAAGTGCGAAAAGTGGTTTTTCAACACTATCACAAGTGCAAAAAGTGTTTTTTCCACACTAATACAAGTGCAAAAGTGGTTTCCTACACCAACACAAGTGCGATAAGTGGTTTTTCAACACTAACACAAGTGCGAAAAGTGGTTTTTCAACACTAACACAAGCGCAAAAAGTGGTTTTTCAACACTATCACAAGTGCGAAAAGTGTTTTTTCCACACTAATACAAGTGCAAAAGTGGTTTCCTGCACGAACACAAGTGCGAAAAGTGGTTTTTCAACACTATCACAAGTGCGAAAAGTGGTTTTTCAACACTAACACAAGTGCGAAAAGTGGGTTTTCAACACTATCACAAGTGCAAAAAGTGTTTTTTCCACACTAATACAAGTGCAAAAGTGGTGTCCTGCACCAACACAAGTGCGAAAAGTGGTTTTTCAACACTAACACAAGTGCGAAAAGTCGTTTTTCCACACTAATACAATTGCAAAAGTGGTTTTCTGCACCAACACAAGTGTGAAAAGTGGTTTTTCAACACTAACACAAGTGCGAAAAGTGGTTTTTCAACACTATCACAAGTGCCAAAAGTGTTTTTTCCACACAAATACAAATGCAAAAGTGGTTTCCTGCACCAACACAAGTGCGAAAAGTGGTTTTTCAACACTAACACAAGTGCGAAAAGTGGTTTTTCAACACTATCACAAGTGCAAAAAGTGTTTTTTCCACACTAATACAAGTGCAAAAGTGGTTTCCTGCACCAACACAAGTGCGAAAAGTGGTTTTTCAACACTAACACAAGTGCGAAAAGTGGTTTTTCAACACTAACACCAGTGCAAAAAGTGTTTTTCCACACTAATACAAGTGCAAAAGTGGTTTCCTGCACCAACACAAGTGTGAAAAGTGGTTTTTCAACACTAACACAAGTGCGAAAAGTGGTTTTTCAACACTAACACAAGTGCGAAAAGTGTTTTTTCCACACTAATACAAGTGCAAAAGTGGTTTCCTGCACCAACACAAGTGCGAAAAGTGGTATTTCAACACTAACACAAGTGCGAAAAGTGGTTTTTCAACACTATCACAAGTGCAAAAAGTGTTTTTTCCACACTAATACAAGTGCAAAAGTGGTTTCCTGCACCAACACAAGTGCGAAAAGTGGTTTTTCAACACTAACACAAGTGCGAAAAGTGGTTCTTCAACACTAACACAAGTGCGAAAAGTGTTTTTTCCACACTAATACAAGTGCAAAAGTGGTTTCCTGCACCAACACAAGTGCGAAAAGTGGTTTTTCAACACTAACACAAGTGCGAAAAGTGGTTTTTCAACACTAACACAAGTGCGAAAAGTGGTTTTTCAACACTAACACAAGTGCGAAAAGTGGTTTTTCCACACTAATACAAGTGCAAAAGTGGTTTCCTGCACCAACACAAGTGCGAAAAGTGGTTTTTCAACACTAACACAAGTGCGAAAAGTGGTTTTTCAACACTAACACAAGTGCGAAAAGTGGTTTTTCAACACTAACACAAGTGCGAAAGTGGTTTCCTGCACTAATACAAGTGCAAAAGTGGTTTCCTGCACCAACACAAGTGCGAAAAGTGGTTTTTCAACACTAACACAAGTGCGAAAAGTGGTTTTTCAACACTATCACAAGTGCAAAAAGTGTTTTTTCCACACTAATACAAGTGCAAAAGTGGTTTCCTGCACCAACACAAGTGCGCAAAGTGGTTTTTCAACACTAACACAAGTGCGAAAAGTGGTTTTTCAACACTAACACAAGTGCGAAAAGTGGTTTTTCAACACTAACACAAGTGCGAAAAGTGGTTTTTCCACACTAATACAAGTGCAAAAGTGGTTTCCTGCACCAACACAAGTGCGAAAAGTGGTTTTTCAACACTAACACAAGTGCGAAAAGTGGTTTTTCAACACTAACACAACTGCGAAAAGTGGTTTTTCAACACTATCACAAGTGCAAAAAGTGTTTTTTCCACACTAATACAAGTGCAAAAGTGGTTTCCTGCACCAACACAAGTGCGAAAAGTGGTTTTTCAACACTAACACAAGTGCGAAAAGTGGTTTTTCAACACTAACACCAGTGCGAAAAGTGTTTTTCCACACTAATACAAGTGCAAAAGTGGTTTCCTGCACCAACACAAGTGTGAAAAGTGGTTTTTCAACACTAACACAAGTGCGAAAAGTGGTTTTTCAACACTAACACAAGTGCGAAAAGTGTTTTTTCCACACTAATACAAGTGCAAAAGTGGTTTCCTGCACCAACACAAGTGCGAAAAGTGGTATTTCAACACTAACACAAGTGCGAAAAGTGGTTTTTCAACACTATCACAAGTGCAAAAAGTGTTTTTTCCACACTAATACAAGTGCAAAAGTGGTTTCCTGCACCAACACAAGTGCGAAAAGTGGTTTTTCAACACTAACACAAGTGCGAAAAGTGGTTCTTCAACACTAACACAAGTGCGAAAAGTGTTTTTTCCACACTAATACAAGTGCAAAAGTGGTTTCCTGCACCAACACAAGTGCGAAAAGTGGTTTTTCAACACTAACACAAGTGCGAAAAGTGGTTTTTCAACACTAACACAAGTGCGAAAAGTGGTTTTTCAACACTAACACAAGTGCGAAAAGTGGTTTTTCCACACTAATACAAGTGCAAAAGTGGTTTCCTGCACCAACACAAGTGCGAAAAGTGGTTTTTCAACACTAACACAAGTGCGAAAAGTGGTTTTTCAACACTAACACAAGTGCGAAAAGTGGTTTTTCAACACTAACACAAGTGCGAAAGTGGTTTCCTGCACTAATACAAGTGCAAAAGTGGTTTCCTGCACCAACACAAGTGCGAAAAGTGGTTTCCTGCACCAACACAAGTGCGAAAAGTGGTTTTTCAACACTAACACGAGTGCGAAAAGTGGTTTTTCAACACCAACACAAGTGCGAAAAGTGGTTTTTCCACACTAACACAAGTGCGAAAAGTGGTTTTTCAACACTAACACAAGTGCGAAAAGTGGTTTTTCAACACTATCACAAGTGCAAAAAGTGTTTTTTCCACACTAATACAAGTGCAAAAGTGGTTTCCTGCACCAACACAAGTGCGCAAAGTGGTTTTTCAACACTAACACAAGTGCGAAAAGTGGTTTTTCAACACTAACACAAGTGCGAAAAGTGGTTTTTCAACACTAACACAAGTGCGAAAAGTGGTTTTTCCACACTAATACAAGTGCAAAAGTGGTTTCCTGCACCAACACAAGTGCGAAAAGTGGTTTTTCAACACTAACACAAGTGCGAAAAGTGGTTTTTCAACACTATCACAAGTGCGAAAAGTGTTTTTTCCACACTAATACAAGTACAAAAGTGGTTTCCTGCACCAACACAAGTGCGAAAAGTGATTTTCAACACTAACACAAGTGCGAAAAGTGGTTTTTCAACACTAACACAACTGCGAAAAGTGGTTTTTCAACACTATCACAAGTGCAAAAAGTGTTTTTTCCACACTAATACAAGTGCAAAAGTGGTTTCCTGCACCAACACAAGTGCGAAAAGTGGTTTTTCAACACTAACACAAGTGCGAAAAGTGGTTTTTCAACACTAACACCAGTGCGAAAAGTGTTTTTCCACACTAATACAAGTGCAAAAGTGGTTTCCTGCACCAACACAAGTGTGAAAAGTGGTTTTTCAACACTAACACAAGTGCGAAAAGTGGTTTTTCAACACTAACACAAGTGCGAAAAGTGTTTTTTCCACACTAATACAAGTGCAAAAGTGGTTTCCTGCACCAACACAAGTGCGAAAAGTGGTATTTCAACACTAACACAAGTGCGAAAAGTGGTTTTTCAACACTATCACAAGTGCAAAAAGTGTTTTTTCCACACTAATACAAGTGCAAAAGTGGTTTCCTGCACCAACACAAGTGCGAAAAGTGGTTTTTCAACACTAACACAAGTGCGAAAAGTGGTTCTTCAACACTAAAACAAGTGCGAAAAGTGTTTTTTCCACACTAATACAAGTGCAAAAGTGGTTTCCTGCACCAACACAAGTGCGAAAAGTGGTTTTTCAACACTAACACAAGTGCGAAAAGTGGTTTTTCAACACTAACACAAGTGCGAAAAGTGGTTTTTCAACACTAACACAAGTGCGAAAAGTGGTTTTTCCACACTAATACAAGTGCAAAAGTGGTTTCCTGCACCAACACAAGTGCGAAAAGTGGTTTTTCAACACTAACACAAGTGCGAAAAGTGGTTTTTCAACACTAACACAAGTGCGAAAAGTGGTTTTTCAACACTAACACAAGTGCGAAAGTGGTTTCCTGCACTAATACAAGTGCAAAAGTGGTTTCCTGCACCAACACAAGTGCGAAAAGTGGTTTTTCAACACTAACACAAGTGCGAAAAGTGGTTTTTCAACACTATCACAAGTGCAAAAAGTGTTTTTTCCACACTAATACAAGTGCAAAAGTGGTTTCCTGCACCAACACAAGTGCGCAAAGTGGTTTTTCAACACTAACACAAGTGCGAAAAGTGGTTTTTCAACACTAACACAAGTGCGAAAAGTGGTTTTTCAACACTAACACAAGTGCGAAAAGTGGTTTTTCCACACTAATACAAGTGCAAAAGTGGTTTCCTGCACCAACACAAGTGCGAAAAGTGGTTTTTCAACACTAACACAAGTGCGAAAAGTCGTTTTTCAACACTATCACAAGTGCGAAAAGTGTTTTTTCCACACTAATACAAGTACAAAAGTGGTTTCCTGCACCAACACAAGTGCGAAAAGTGATTTTCAACACTAACACAAGTGCGAAAAGTGGTTTTTCAACACTAACACAAGTGCGAAAAGTGGTTTTTCAACACTATCACAAGTGCAAAAAGTGTTTTTTCCACACTAATACAAGTGCAAAAGTGGTTTCCTGCACCAACACAAGTGCGAAAAGTGGTTTTTCAACACTAACACAAGTGCGAAAAGTGGTTTTTCAACACTAACACAACTGCGAAAAGTGGTTTTTCAACACTATCACAAGTGCAAAAAGTGTTTTTTCCACACTAATACAAGTGCAAAAGTGGTTTCCTGCACCAACACAAGTGCGAAAAGTGGTTTTTCAACACTAACACAAGTGCGAAAAGTGGTTTTTCAACACTAACACCAGTGCGAAAAGTGTTTTTCCACACTAATACAAGTGCAAAAGTGGTTTCCTGCACCAACACAAGTGTGAAAAGTGGTTTTTCAACACTAACACAAGTGCGAAAAGTGGTTTTTCAACACTAACACAAGTGCGAAAAGTGTTTTTTCCACACTAATACAAGTGCAAAAGTGGTTTCCTGCACCAACACAAGTGCGAAAAGTGGTATTTCAACACTAACACAAGTGCGAAAAGTGGTTTTTCAACACTATCACAAGTGCAAAAAGTGTTTTTTCCACACTAATACAAGTGCAAAAGTGGTTTCCTGCACCAACACAAGTGCGAAAAGTGGTTTTTCAACACTAACACAAGTGCGAAAAGTGGTTCTTCAACACTAACACAAGTGCGAAAAGTGTTTTTTCCACACTAATACAAGTGCAAAAGTGGTTTCCTGCACCAACACAAGTGCGAAAAGTGGTTTTTCAACACTAACACAAGTGCGAAAAGTGGTTTTTCAACACTAACACAAGTGCGAAAAGTGGTTTTTCAACACTAACACAAGTGCGAAACGTGGTTTTTCCACACTAATACAAGTGCAAAAGTGGTTTCCTGCACCAACACAAGTGCGAAAAGTGGTTTTTCAACACTAACACAAGTGCGAAAAGTGGTTTTCAACACTAACACAAGTGCGAAAAGTGGTTTTTCAACACTAACACAAGTGCGAAAGTGGTTTCCTGCACTAATACAAGTGCAAAAGTGGTTTCCTGCACCAACACAAGTGCGAAAAGTGGTTTCCTGCACCAACACAAGTGCGAAAAGTGGTTTTTCAACACTAACACGAGTGCGAAAAGTGGTTTTTCAACACCAACACAAGTGCGAAAAGTGGTTTTTCCACACTAACACAAGTGCGAAAAGTGGTTTTTCAACACTAACACAAGTGCGAAAAGTGGTTTTTCAACACTATCACAAGTGCAAAAAGTGTTTTTTCCACACTAATACAAGTGCAAAAGTGGTTTCCTGCACCAACACAAATGCGAAAAGTGGTATTTCAACACTAACACAAGTGCGAAAAGTGGTTTTTCAACACTATCACAAGTGCAAAAAGTGTTTTTTCCACACTAATACAAGTGCAAAAGTGGTTTCCTGCACCAACACAAGTGCGAAAAGTGGTTTTTCAACACTAACACAAGTGCGAAAAGTGGTTTTTCAACACTATCACAAGTGCGAAAAGTGTTTTTTCCACACTAATACAAGTGCAAAAGTGGTTTCCCGCACGAACACAAGTGCGAAAAGTGGTTTTTCAACACTAACACAAGTGCGAAAAGTGTTTTTTCAACACTAACACAAGTGCGAAAAGTGGTTTTTCAACACTATCACAAGTGCAAAAAGTGTTTTTTCCACTCTAATACAAGTGCAAAAGTGGGTTCCTGCACCAACACAAGTGCGAAAAGTGGTTTTTCAACACTAACACAGGTGCGAAAAGTGGTTTTTCAACACTAACACAAGTGCGAAAAGTGGTTTTTCCACACTAATACAAGTGCAAAAGTGGTTTCCTGCACCAACACAAGTGCGAAAAGTGGTTTTTCAACACTAACACAAGTGCGAAAAGTCGTTTTTCAACACTATCACAAGTGCAAAAAGTGTTTTTTCCACACTAATACAAGTGCAAAAGTGGTTTCCTGCACCAACACAAGTGCGAAAAGTGGTATTTCAACACTAACACAAGTGCGAAAAGTGGTTTTTCAACACTATCACAAGTGCAAAAAGTGTTTTTTCCACACTAATACAAGTGCAAAAGTGGTTTCCTGCACCAACACAAGTGCAAAAAGTGGTTTTTCAACACTAACACAAGTGTGAAAAGTGGTTCTTCAACACTAACACAAGTGCGAAAAGTGTTTTTTGCACACTAATACAAGTGCAAAAGTGGTTTCCTGCACCAACACACTAAGTGCGAAAAGTGCGAAAAGTTCAACACTAAGTGCGAAAAGTGGTTTTTCAACACAAACACAAGTGCGAAAAGAGGTTTTTCAACACTAACACAAGTGCGAAAAGTGGTTTTTCAACACTAACACAAGTGCAAAAAGTGGTTTTTCCACACTAATACAAGTGCAAAAGTGGTTTCCTGCACCAACACAAGTGCGAAAAGTGGTTTTTCAACACTAACACAAGTGTGAAAAGTGATTTTTCAACAATAACGCAAGTGCGAAAAGTGTTTTTTCCACACTAATACAAGTGCAAAAGTGGTTTCCTGCACCAACACAAGTGCGAAAAGTGGTTTTTCAACACTAACACAAGTGCGAAAAGTGGTTTTTCAACACTAACACAAGTGCGAAAAGTGGTTTTTCAACACTAACACAAGTGCGAAAAGTGGTTTTTCCACACTAATACAAGTGCAAAAGTGGTTTCCTGCACCAACACAAGTGCGAAAAGTGGTTTTTCAACACTAACACAAGTGCGAAAAGTGGTTTTTCAACACTATCACAAGTGCGAAAAGTGTTTTTTTCACACTAATACAAGTGCAAAAGTGGTTTCCTGCACCAACACAAGTGCGAAAAGTGGTTTTTCAACACTAACACAAGTGCGAAAAGTGGTTTTTCAACACTAACACAAGTGCGAAAAGTGGTTTTTCAACACTAACACAAGTGCGAAAGTGGTTTCCTGCACTAATACAAGTGCAAAAGTGGTTTCCTGCACCAACACAAGTGCGAAAAGTGGTTTTTCAACACTAACACAAGTGCGAAAAGTGGTTTTTCAACACTATCACAAGTGCAAAAAGTGTTTTTTCCACACTAATACAAGTGCAAAAGTGGTTTCCTGCACCAACACAAGTGCGCAAAGTGGTTTTTCAACACTAACACAAGTGCGAAAAGTGGTTTTTCAACACTAACACAAGTGCGAAAAGTGGTTTTTCCACACTAATACAAGTGCAAAAGTGGTTTCCTGCACCAACACAAGTGCGAAAAGTGGTTTTTCAACACTAACACAAGTGCGAAAAGTGGTTTTTCAACACTATCACAAGTGCGAAAAGTGTTTTTTCCACACTAATACAAGTGCAAAAGTGGTTTCCTGCACCAACACAAGTGCGAAAAGTGATTTTCAACACTAACACAAGTGCGAAAAGTGGTTTTTCAACACTAACACAACTGCGAAAAGTGGTTTTTCAACACTATCACAAGTGCAAAAAGTGTTTTTTCCACACTAATACAAGTGCAAAAGTGGTTTCCTGCACCAACACAAGTGCGAAAAGTGGTTTTTCAACACTAACACAAGTGCGAAAAGTGGTTTTTCAACACTAACACCAGTGCGAAAAGTGTTTTTCCACACTAATACAAGTGCAAAAGTGGTTTCCTGCACCAACACAAGTGTGAAAAGTGGTTTTTCCACACTAATACAAGTGCAAAAGTGGTTTCCTGCACCAACACAAGTGCGAAAAGTGGTTTTTCAACACTAACACAAGTGCGAAAAGTGGTTTTTCAACACTAACACAAGTGCGAAAAGTGGTTTTTCCACACTAATACAAGTGCAAAAGTGGTTTCCTGCACCAACACAAGTGCGAAAAGTGGTTTTTCAACACTAACACAAGTGCGAAAAGTGTTTTTTCAACACTAACACAAGTGCGAAAAGTGGTTTTTCCACACTAATACAAGTGCAAAAGTGGTTTCCTGCACCAACACAAGTGCGAAAAGTGGTTTTTCAACACTAACACAAGTGCGAAAAGTGGTTTTTCAACACTATCACAAGTGCGAAAAGTGTTTTTTCCACACTAATACAAGTGCAAAAGTGGTTTCCTGCACGAACACAAGTGCGAAAAGTGGTTTTTCAACACTAACACAAGTGCGAAAAGTGTTTTTTCAACACTAACACAAGTGCGAAAAGTGGTTTTTCAACACTATCACAAGTGCAAAAAGTGTTTTTTCCACAATACAAGTGCAAAAGTGGGTTCCTGCACCAACACAAGTGCGAAAAGTGGTTTTTCAACACTAACACAGGTGCGAAAAGTGGTTTTTCAACACTAACACAAGTGCGAAAAGTGGTTTTTCCACACTAATACAAGTGCAAAAGTGGTTTCCTGCACCAACACAAGTGCGAAAAGTGGTTTTTCAACACTAACACAAGTGCGAAAAGTCGTTTTTCAACACTATCACAAGTGCAAAAAGTGTTTTTTCCACACTAATACAAGTGCAAAAGTGGTTTCCTGCACCAACACAAGTGCGAAAAGTGGTATTTCAACACTAACACAAGTGCGAAAAGTGGTTTTTCAACACTATCACAAGTGCAAAAAGTGTTTTTTCCACACTAATACAAGTGCAAAAGTGGTTTCCTGCACCAACACAAGTGCAAAAAGTGGTTTTTCAACACTAACACAAGTGCGAAAAGTGGTTCTTCAACACTAACACAAGTGCGAAAAGTGTTTTTTGCACACTAATACAAGTGCAAAAGTGGTTTCCTGCACCAACACAAGTGCGAAAAGTGGTTTTTCAACACAAACACAAGTGCGAAAAGAGGTTTTTCAACACTAACACAAGTGCGAAAAGTGGTTTTTTCAACACTAACACAAGTGCGAAAAGTGGTTTTTCCACACTAATACAAGTGCAAAAGTGGTTTCCTGCACCAACACAAGTGCGAAAAGTGGTTTTTCAACACTAACACAAGTGTGAAAAGTGGTTTTTCAACACTAACGCAAGTGCGAAAAGTGTTTTTTTCCACACTAATACAAGTGCAAAAGTGGTTTCCTGCACCAACACAAGTGCGAAAAGTGGTTTTTCAACACTAACACAAGTGCGAAAAGTGGTTTTTCAACACTAACACAAGTGCGAAAAGTGGTTTTTCAACACTAACACAAGTGCGAAAAGTGGTTTTTTCCACACTAATACAAGTGCAAAAGTGGTTTCCTGCACCAACACAAGTGCGAAAAGTGGTTTTTCAACACTAACACAAGTGCGAAAAGTGGTTTTTCAACACTATCACAAGTGCGAAAAGTGTTTTTTTCACACTAATACAAGTGCAAAAGTGGTTTCCTGCACCAACACAAGTGCGAAAAGTGGTTTTTCAACACTAACACAAGTGCGAAAAGTGGTTTTTCAACACTAACACAAGTGCGAAAAGTGGTTTTTCAACACTATCACAAGTGCAAAAAGTGTTTTTTCCACACTAATACAAGTGCAAAAGTGGTTTCCTACACCAACACAAGTGCGAAAAGTGGTTTTTCAACACTAACACAAGTGCGAAAAGTGGTTTTTCAACACCAACACAAGCGCGAAAAGTGGTTTTTCAACACTATCACAAGTGCGAAAAGTGTTTTTTCCACACTAATACAAGTGCAAAAGTGGTTTCCTGCACGAACACAAGTGCGAAAAGTGGTTTTTCAACACTAACACAAGTGCGAAAAGTGGTTTTTCAACACTAACACAAGTGCGAAAAGTGGGTTTTCAACACTATCACAAGTGCAAAAAGTGTTTTTTCCACACTAATACAAGTGCAAAAGTGGTGTCCTGCACCAACACAAGTGCGAAAAGTGGTTTTTCAACACTAACACAAGTGCGAAAAGTCGTTTTTCCACACTAATACAATTGCAAAAGTGGTTTTCTGCACCAACACAAGTGCGAAAAGTGGTTTTTCAACACTAACACAAGTGCGAAAAGTGGTTTTTCAACACTATCACAAGTGCAAAAAGTGTTTTTTCAACACTAACACAAGTGCGAAAAGTGGTTTTTCAACACTAACACAAGTGCGAAAAGTGGTTTTTCCACACTAATACAAGTGCAAAAGTGGTTTCCTGCACCAACACAAGTGCGAAAAGTGGTTTTTCAACACTAACACAAGTGCGAAAAGTGGTTTTTCAACACTATCACAAGTGCGAAAAGTGTTTTTTCCACACTAATACAAGTGCAAAAGTGGTTTCCTGCACCAACACAAGTGCGAAAAGTGATTTTCAACACTAACACAAGTGCGAAAAGTGGTTTTTCAACACTAACACAAGTGCGAAAAGTGGTTTTTCAACACTATCACAAGTGCAAAAAGTGTTTTTTCCACACTAATACAAGTGCAAAAGTGGTTTCCTGCACCAACACAAGTGCGAAAAGTGGTTTTTCAACACTAACACAAGTGCGAAAAGTGGTTTTTCAACACTAACACAAGTGCGAAAAGTGGTTTTTGCACACTAATACAAGTGCAAAAGTGGTTTCCTGCACCAACACAAGTGCGAAAAGTGGTTTTTCAACACTAACACAAGTGCGAAAAGTGGTTTTTCAACACTATCACAAGTGCAAAAAGTGTTTTTTCCACACTAATACAAGTGCAAAAGTGGTTTCCTGCACCAACACAAGTGCGAAAAGTGGTTTTTCAACACTAACACAAGTGCGAAAAGTGGTTTTTCAACAGTAACACCAGTGCGAAAAGTGTTTTTCCACACTAATACAAGTGCAAAAGTGGTTTCCTGCACCAACACAAGTGTGAAAAGTGGTTTTTCAACACTAACACAAGTGCGAAAAGTGGTTTTTCAACACTAACACAAGTGCGAAAAGTGTTTTTTCCACACTAATACAAGTGCAAAAGTGGTTTCCTGCACCAACACAAGTGCGAAAAGTGGTTTTTCAACACTAACACAAGTGCGAAAAGTGGTTTTTCAACACTAACACAAGTGCGAAAAGTGGTTTTCCACACTAATACAAGTGCAAAAGTGGTTTCCTGCACCAACACAAGTGCTAAAAGTGGTTTTTCAACACTAACACAAGTGCGAAAAGTGTTTTTTCAACACTAACACAAGTGCGAAAAGTGGTTTTTCCACACTAATACAAGTGCAAAAGTGGTTTCCTGCACCAACACAAGTGCGAAAAGTGGTTTTTCAACACTAACACAAGTGCGAAAGTGGTTTTTCAACACTATCACAAGTGCGAAAAAGTGTTTTTTCCACACTAATACAAGTGCAAAAGTGGTTTCCTGCACGAACACAAGTGCGAAAAGTGGTTTTTCAACACTAACACAAGTGCGAAAAGTGTTTTTTCAACACTAACACAAGTGCGAAAAGTGGTTTTTCAACACTATCACAAGTGCAAAAAGTGTTTTTTCCACTCTAATACAAGTGCAAAAGTGGGTTCCTGCACCAACACAAGTGCGAAAAGTGGTTTTTCAACACTAACAGAGGTGCGAAAAGTGGTTTTTCAACACTAACACAAGTGCGAAAAGTGGTTTTCCACACTAATACAAGTGCAAAAGTGGTTTCCTGCACAAACACAAGTGCGAAAAGTGGTTTTTCAACACTAACACAAGTGCGAAAAGTCGTTTTTCAACACTATCACAAGTGCAAAAAGTGTTTTTTCCACACTAATACAAGTGCAAAAGTGGTTTCCTGCACCAACACAAGTGCAAAAAGTGGTTTTTCAACACTAACACAAGTGCGAAAAGTGGTTCTTCAACACTAACACAAGTGCGAAAAGTGTTTTTTGCACACTAATACAAGTGCAAAAGTGGTTTCCTGCACCAACACAAGTGCGAAAAGTGGTTTTTCAACACAAACACAAGTGCGAAAAGTGGTTTTTCAACACTAACACAAGTGCGAAAAGTGGTTTTTCAACACTAACACAAGTGCGAAAAGTGGTTTTTCCACACTAATACAAGTGCAAAAGTGGTTTCCTGCACCAACTCAAGTGCGAAAAGTGGTTTTTCAACACTAACACAAGTGCGAAAAGTGGTTTTTCAACACTAACGCAAGTGCGAAAAGTGTTTTTTCCACACTAATACAAGTGCAAAAGTGGTTTCCTGCACCAACACAAGTGCGAAAAGTGGTTTTTCAACACTAACACAAGTGCGAAAAGTGGTTTTTCAACACTAACACAAGTGCGAAAAGTGGTTTTTCAACACTAACACAAGTGCGAAAAGTGGTTTTTCCACACTAATACAAGTGCAAAAGTGGTTTCCTACACCAATACAAGTGCGAAAAGTGGTTTTTCAACACTAACACAAGTGCGAAAAGTGGTTTTTCAACACTAACACAAGCGCGAAAAGTGGTTTTTCAACATTATCACAAGTGCGAAAAGTGTTTTTTCCACACTAATACAAGTGCAAAAGTGGTTTTCAACACTAACACAAGTGCGAAAAGTGGTTTTTCAACACTATCACAAGTGCAAAAAGTGTTTTTTCCACACTAATACAAGTGCAAAAGTGGTTTCCTACACCAACACAAGTGCGATAAGTGGTTTTTCAACACTAACACAAGTGCGAAAAGTGGTTTTTCAACACTATCACAAGTGCGAAAAGTGTTTTTTCCACACTAATACAAGTGCAAAAGTGGTTTCCTGCACGAACACAAGTGCGAAAAGTGGTTTTTCAACACTAACACAAGTGCGAAAAGTGGTTTTTCAACACTAACACAAGTGCGAAAAGTGGGTTTTCAACACTATCACAAGTGCAAAAAGTGTTTTTTCCACACTAATACAAGTGCAAAAGTGGTGTCCTGCACCAACACAAGTGCGAAAAGTGGTTTTTCAACACTAACACAAGTGCGAAAAGTCGTTTTTCCACACTAATACAATTGACAAAGTGGTTTTCTGCACCAACACAAGTGCGAAAAGTGGTTTTTCAACACTAACACAAGTGCGAAAAGTGGTTTTTCAACACTATCACAAGTGCAAAAAGTGTTTTTTCAACACTAACACAAGTGCGAAAAGTGGTTTTTCAACACTAACACAAGTGCGAAAAGTGGTTTTTCCACACTAATACAAGTGCAAAAGTGGTTTCCTGCACCAACACAAGTGCGAAAAGTGGTTTTTCAACACTAACACAAGTGCAAAAAGTGGTTTTTCAACACTATCACAAGTGCGAAAAGTGTTTTTTCCACACTAATACAAGTGCAAAAGTGGTTTCCTGCACCAACACAAGTGCGAAAAGTGATTTTCAACACTAACACAAGTGCGAAAAGTGGTTTTTCAACACTAACACAAGTGCGAAAAGTGGTTTTTCAACACTATCACAAGTGCAAAAAGTGTTTTTTCCACACTAATACAAGTGCAAAAGTGGTTTCCTGCACCAACACAAGTGCGAAAAGTGGTTTTTCAACACTAACACAAGTGCGAAAAGTGGTTTTTCAACACTAACACAAGTGCGAAAAGTGGTTTTTGCACACTAATACAAGTGCAAAAGTGGTTTCCTGCACCAACACAAGTGCGAAAAGTGGTTTTTCAACACTAACACAAGTGCGAAAAGTGGTTTTTCAACACTATCACAAGTGCAAAAAGTGTTTTTTCCACACTAATACAAGTGCAAAAGTGGTTTCCTGCACCAACACAAGTGCGAAAAGTGGTTTTTCAACACTAACACAAGTGCGAAAAGTGGTTTTTCAACACTAACACCAGTGCGAAAAGTGTTTTTCCACACTAATACAAGTGCAAAAGTGGTTTCCTGCACCAACACAAGTGTGAAAAGTGGTTTTTCAACACTAACACAAGTGCGAAAAGTTGTTTTTCAACACTAACACAAGTGCGAAAAGTGTTTTTTCCACACTAATACAAGTGCAAAAGTGGTTTCCTGCACCAACACAAGTGCGAAAAGTGGTTTTCAACACTAACACAAGTGCGAAAAGTGGTTTTTTCAACACTAACACAAGTGCGAAAAGTGGTTTTTCCACACTAATACAAGTGCAAAAGTGGTTTCCTGCACCAACACAAGTGCGAAAAGTGGTTTTTCAACACTAACACAAGTGCGAAAAGTGTTTTTTCAACACTAACACAAGTGCGAAAAGTGTTTTTTTCCACACTAATACAAGTGCAAAAGTGGTTTCCTGCACCAACACAAGTGCGAAACGTGGTTTTTCAACACTAACACAAGTGCGAAAAGTGGTTTTTCAACACTATCACAAGTGCGAAAAGTGTTTTTTCCACACTAATACAAGTGCAAAAGTGGTTTCCTGCACGAACACAAGTGCGAAAAGTGGTTTTTCAACACTAACACAAGTGCGAAAAGTGTTTTTTCAACACTAACACAAGTGCGAAAAGTGGTTTTTCAACACTATCACAAGTGCAAAAAGTGTTTTTTCCACTCTAATACAAGTGCAAAAGTGGGTTCCTGCACCAACACAAGTGCGAAAAGTGGTTTTTCAACACTAACACAGGTGCGAAAAGTGGTTTTTCAACACTAACACAAGTGCGAAAAGTGGTTTTTCACACTAATACAAGTGCAAAAGTGGTTTCCTTCACAAACACAAGTGCGAAAAGTGGTTTTTCAACACTAACACAAGTGCGAAAAGTCGTTTTTCAACACTATCACAAGTGCGAAAAGTGTTTTTTCCACACTAATACAAGTGCAAAAGTGGTTTCCTGCACCAACACAAGTGCGAAAAGTGGTTTTTCAACACTAACACAAGTGCGAAAAGTGGTTTTTCAACACTAACACAAGTGCGAAAAGTGGTTTTTCCACACTAATACAAGTGCAAAAGTGGTTTCCTGCACCAACACAAGTGCGAAAAGTGGTTTTTCAACACTAACACAAGTGCGAAAAGTGTTTTTTCAACACTAACACAAGTGCGAAAAGTGGTTTTTCCACACTAATACAAGTGCAAAAGTGGTTTCCTGCACCAACACAAGTGCGAAAAGTGGTTTTTCAACACTAACACAAGTGCGAAAAGTGGTTTTTCAACACTATCACAAGTGCGAAAAGTGGTTTTTCCACACTAATACAAGTGCAAAAGTGGTTTCCTGCACCAACACAAGTGCGATAAGTGGTTTTTCAACACTAACACAAGTGCGAAAAGTGGTTTTTCAACACTAACACAAGCGCGAAAAGTGGTTTTTCAACACTATCACAAGTGCAAAAAGTGTTTTTTCAACACTATCACAAGTGCAAAAAGTGTTTTTTCAACACTAACACAAGTGCGAAAAGTGGTTTTTCAACACTATCACAAGTGCAAAAAGTGTTTTTTCCACTCTAATACAAGTGCAAAAGTGGGTTCCTGCACCAACACAAGTGCGAAAAGTGGTTTTTCAACACTAACACAGGTGCGAAAAGTGGTTTTTCAACACTAACACAAGTGCGAAAAGTGGTTTTTCCACACTAATACAAGTGCAAAAGTGGTTTCCTGCACAAACACAAGTGCGAAAAGTGGTTTTTCAACACTAACACAAGTGCGAAAAGTCGTTTTTCAACACTATCACAAGTGCAAAAAGTGTTTTTTCCACACTAATACAAGTGCAAAAGTGGTTTCCTGCACCAACACAAGTGCAAAAAGTGGTTTTTCAACACTAACACAAGTGCGAAAAGTGGTTCTTCAACACTAACACAAGTGCGAAAAGTGTTTTTTGCACACTAATACAAACGCAAAAGTGGTTTCCTGCACCAACACAAGTGCGAAAAGTGGTTTTTCAACACTAACACAAGTGCGAAAAGTGGTTTTTCAACACTAACACAAGTGCGAAAAGTGGTTTTTCAACACTAACACAAGTGCGAAAAGTGGTTTTTCCACACTAATACAAGTGCAAAAGTGGTTTCCTACACCAACACAAGTGCGAAAAGTGGTTTTTCAACACTAACACAAGTGCGAAAAGTGGTTTTTCAACACTAACACAAGCGCGAAAAGTGGTTTTTCAACACTATCACAAGTGCGAAAAGTGTTTTTTCCACACTAATACAAGTGCAAAAGTGGTTTTCAACACTAACACAAGTGCGAAAAGTGGTTTTTCAACACTATCACAAGTGCAAAAAGTGTTTTTTCCACACTAATACAAGTGCAAAAGTGGTTTCCTACACCAACACAAGTGCGATAAGTGGTTTTTCAACACTAACACAAGTGCGAAAAGTGGTTTTTCAACACTAACACAAGCGCGAAAAGTGGTTTTTCAACACTATCACAAGTGCGAAAAGTGTTTTTTCCACACTAATACAAGTGCAAAAGTGGTTTCCTGCACGAACACAAGTGCGAAAAGTGGTTTTTCAACACTATCACAAGTGCGAAAAGTGGTTTTTCAACACTAACACAAGTGCGAAAAGTGGGTTTTCAACACTATCACAAGTGCAAAAAGTGTTTTTTCCACACTAATACAAGTGCAAAAGTGGTGTCCTGCACCAACACAAGTGCGAAAAGTGGTTTTTCAACACTAACACAAGTGCGAAAAGTCGTTTTTCCACACTAATACAATTGCAAAAGTGGTTTTCTGCACCAACACAAGTGTGAAAAGTGGTTTTTCAACACTAACACAAGTGCGAAAAGTGGTTTTTCAACACTATCACAAGTGCCAAAAGTGTTTTTTCCACACAAATACAAATGCAAAAGTGGTTTCCTGCACCAACACAAGTGCGAAAAGTGGTTTTTCAACACTAACACAAGTGCGAAAAGTGGTTTTTCAACACTATCACAAGTGCAAAAAGTGTTTTTTCCACACTAATACAAGTGCAAAAGTGGTTTCCTGCACCAACACAAGTGCGAAAAGTGGTTTTTCAACACTAACACAAGTGCGAAAAGTGGTTTTTCAACACTAACACCAGTGCGAAAAGTGTTTTTCCACACTAATACAAGTGCAAAAGTGGTTTCCTGCACCAACACAAGTGTGAAAAGTGGTTTTTCAACACTAACACAAGTGCGAAAAGTGGTTTTTCAACACTAACACAAGTGCGAAAAGTGTTTTTTCCACACTAATACAAGTGCAAAAGTGGTTTCCTGCACCAACACAAGTGCGAAAAGTGGTATTTCAACACTAACACAAGTGCGAAAAGTGGTTTTTCAACACTATCACAAGTGCAAAAAGTGTTTTTTCCACACTAATACAAGTGCAAAAGTGGTTTCCTGCACCAACACAAGTGCGAAAAGTGGTTTTTCAACACTAACACAAGTGCGAAAAGTGGTTCTTCAACACTAACACAAGTGCGAAAAGTGTTTTTTCCACACTAATACAAGTGCAAAAGTGGTTTCCTGCACCAACACAAGTGCGAAAAGTGGTTTTTCAACACTAACACAAGTGCGAAAAGTGGTTTTTCAACACTAACACAAGTGCGAAAAGTGGTTTTTCAACACTAACACAAGTGCGAAAAGTGGTTTTTCCACACTAATACAAGTGCAAAAGTGGTTTCCTGCACCAACACAAGTGCGAAAAGTGGTTTTTCAACACTAACACAAGTGCGAAAAGTGGTTTTTCAACACTAACACAAGTGCGAAAAGTGGTTTTTCAACACTAACACAAGTGCGAAAGTGGTTTCCTGCACTAATACAAGTGCAAAAGTGGTTTCCTGCACCAACACAAGTGCGAAAAGTGGTTTTTCAACACTAACACAAGTGCGAAAAGTGGTTTTTCAACACTATCACAAGTGCAAAAAGTGTTTTTTCCACACTAATACAAGTGCAAAAGTGGTTTCCTGCACCAACACAAGTGCGCAAAGTGGTTTTTCAACACTAACACAAGTGCGAAAAGTGGTTTTTCAACACTAACACAAGTGCGAAAAGTGGTTTTTCAACACTAACACAAGTGCGAAAAGTGGTTTTTCCACACTAATACAAGTGCAAAAGTGGTTTCCTGCACCAACACAAGTGCGAAAAGTGGTTTTTCAACACTAACACAAGTGCGAAAAGTGGTTTTTCAACACTAACACAACTGCGAAAAGTGGTTTTTCAACACTATCACAAGTGCAAAAAGTGTTTTTTCCACACTAATACAAGTGCAAAAGTGGTTTCCTGCACCAACACAAGTGCGAAAAGTGGTTTTTCAACACTAACACAAGTGCGAAAAGTGGTTTTTCAACACTAACACCAGTGCGAAAAGTGTTTTTCCACACTAATACAAGTGCAAAAGTGGTTTCCTGCACCAACACAAGTGTGAAAAGTGGTTTTTCAACACTAACACAAGTGCGAAAAGTGGTTTTTCAACACTAACACAAGTGCGAAAAGTGTTTTTTCCACACTAATACAAGTGCAAAAGTGGTTTCCTGCACCAACACAAGTGCGAAAAGTGGTATTTCAACACTAACACAAGTGCGAAAAGTGGTTTTTCAACACTATCACAAGTGCAAAAAGTGTTTTTTCCACACTAATACAAGTGCAAAAGTGGTTTCCTGCACCAACACAAGTGCGAAAAGTGGTTTTTCAACACTAACACAAGTGCGAAAAGTGGTTCTTCAACACTAACACAAGTGCGAAAAGTGTTTTTTCCACACTAATACAAGTGCAAAAGTGGTTTCCTGCACCAACACAAGTGCGAAAAGTGGTTTTTCAACACTAACACAAGTGCGAAAAGTGGTTTTTCAACACTAACACAAGTGCGAAAAGTGGTTTTTCAACACTAACACAAGTGCGAAAAGTGGTTTTTCCACACTAATACAAGTGCAAAAGTGGTTTCCTGCACCAACACAAGTGCGAAAAGTGGTTTTTCAACACTAACACAAGTGCGAAAAGTGGTTTTTCAACACTAACACAAGTGCGAAAAGTGGTTTTTCAACACTAACACAAGTGCGAAAGTGGTTTCCTGCACTAATACAAGTGCAAAAGTGGTTTCCTGCACCAACACAAGTGCGAAAAGTGGTTTCCTGCACCAACACAAGTGCGAAAAGTGGTTTTTCAACACTAACACGAGTGCGAAAAGTGGTTTTTCAACACCAACACAAGTGCGAAAAGTGGTTTTTCCACACTAACACAAGTGCGAAAAGTGGTTTTTCAACACTAACACAAGTGCGAAAAGTGGTTTTTCAACACTATCACAAGTGCAAAAAGTGTTTTTTCCACACTAATACAAGTGCAAAAGTGGTTTCCTGCACCAACACAAGTGCGCAAAGTGGTTTTTCAACACTAACACAAGTGCGAAAAGTGGTTTTTCAACACTAACACAAGTGCGAAAAGTGGTTTTTCAACACTAACACAAGTGCGAAAAGTGGTTTTTCCACACTAATACAAGTGCAAAAGTGGTTTCCTGCACCAACACAAGTGCGAAAAGTGGTTTTTCAACACTAACACAAGTGCGAAAAGTGGTTTTTCAACACTATCACAAGTGCGAAAAGTGTTTTTTCCACACTAATACAAGTACAAAAGTGGTTTCCTGCACCAACACAAGTGCGAAAAGTGATTTTCAACACTAACACAAGTGCGAAAAGTGGTTTTTCAACACTAACACAACTGCGAAAAGTGGTTTTTCAACACTATCACAAGTGCAAAAAGTGTTTTTTCCACACTAATACAAGTGCAAAAGTGGTTTCCTGCACCAACACAAGTGCGAAAAGTGGTTTTTCAACACTAACACAAGTGCGAAAAGTGGTTTTTCAACACTAACACCAGTGCGAAAAGTGTTTTTCCACACTAATACAAGTGCAAAAGTGGTTTCCTGCACCAACACAAGTGTGAAAAGTGGTTTTTCAACACTAACACAAGTGCGAAAAGTGGTTTTTCAACACTAACACAAGTGCGAAAAGTGTTTTTTCCACACTAATACAAGTGCAAAAGTGGTTTCCTGCACCAACACAAGTGCGAAAAGTGGTATTTCAACACTAACACAAGTGCGAAAAGTGGTTTTTCAACACTATCACAAGTGCAAAAAGTGTTTTTTCCACACTAATACAAGTGCAAAAGTGGTTTCCTGCACCAACACAAGTGCGAAAAGTGGTTTTTCAACACTAACACAAGTGCGAAAAGTGGTTCTTCAACACTAAAACAAGTGCGAAAAGTGTTTTTTCCACACTAATACAAGTGCAAAAGTGGTTTCCTGCACCAACACAAGTGCGAAAAGTGGTTTTTCAACACTAACACAAGTGCGAAAAGTGGTTTTTCAACACTAACACAAGTGCGAAAAGTGGTTTTTCAACACTAACACAAGTGCGAAAAGTGGTTTTTCCACACTAATACAAGTGCAAAAGTGGTTTCCTGCACCAACACAAGTGCGAAAAGTGGTTTTTCAACACTAACACAAGTGCGAAAAGTGGTTTTTCAACACTAACACAAGTGCGAAAAGTGGTTTTTCAACACTAACACAAGTGCGAAAGTGGTTTCCTGCACTAATACAAGTGCAAAAGTGGTTTCCTGCACCAACACAAGTGCGAAAAGTGGTTTTTCAACACTAACACAAGTGCGAAAAGTGGTTTTTCAACACTATCACAAGTGCAAAAAGTGTTTTTTCCACACTAATACAAGTGCAAAAGTGGTTTCCTGCACCAACACAAGTGCGCAAAGTGGTTTTTCAACACTAACACAAGTGCGAAAAGTGGTTTTTCAACACTAACACAAGTGCGAAAAGTGGTTTTTCAACACTAACACAAGTGCGAAAAGTGGTTTTTCCACACTAATACAAGTGCAAAAGTGGTTTCCTGCACCAACACAAGTGCGAAAAGTGGTTTTTCAACACTAACACAAGTGCGAAAAGTCGTTTTTCAACACTATCACAAGTGCGAAAAGTGTTTTTTCCACACTAATACAAGTACAAAAGTGGTTTCCTGCACCAACACAAGTGCGAAAAGTGATTTTCAACACTAACACAAGTGCGAAAAGTGGTTTTTCAACACTAACACAAGTGCGAAAAGTGGTTTTTCAACACTATCACAAGTGCAAAAAGTGTTTTTTCCACACTAATACAAGTGCAAAAGTGGTTTCCTGCACCAACACAAGTGCGAAAAGTGGTTTTTCAACACTAACACAAGTGCGAAAAGTGGTTTTTCAACACTAACACAACTGCGAAAAGTGGTTTTTCAACACTATCACAAGTGCAAAAAGTGTTTTTTCCACACTAATACAAGTGCAAAAGTGGTTTCCTGCACCAACACAAGTGCGAAAAGTGGTTTTTCAACACTAACACAAGTGCGAAAAGTGGTTTTTCAACACTAACACCAGTGCGAAAAGTGTTTTTCCACACTAATACAAGTGCAAAAGTGGTTTCCTGCACCAACACAAGTGTGAAAAGTGGTTTTTCAACACTAACACAAGTGCGAAAAGTGGTTTTTCAACACTAACACAAGTGCGAAAAGTGTTTTTTCCACACTAATACAAGTGCAAAAGTGGTTTCCTGCACCAACACAAGTGCGAAAAGTGGTATTTCAACACTAACACAAGTGCGAAAAGTGGTTTTTCAACACTATCACAAGTGCAAAAAGTGTTTTTTCCACACTAATACAAGTGCAAAAGTGGTTTCCTGCACCAACACAAGTGCGAAAAGTGGTTTTTCAACACTAACACAAGTGCGAAAAGTGGTTCTTCAACACTAACACAAGTGCGAAAAGTGTTTTTTCCACACTAATACAAGTGCAAAAGTGGTTTCCTGCACCAACACAAGTGCGAAAAGTGGTTTT
>NW_027618321.1:0-77099 GCF_964187855.1 Myxine glutinosa
TTTTTGCACTTGTGTTGGTGCAGGAAACCACTTTTGCACTTGTATTAGTGTGGAAAAAACACTTTTTGCGCTTGTGATATTGTTGAAAAACCACTTTTCGCACTTGTATTAGTGTTGAAAAACCACTTTTCGCACTCGTGTTGGTGCAGGAAACCACTTTTGCACTTGTATTAGTGTGGAAAAAACACTTTTTGCACATGTGTTAGTGTTGAAAAACCACTTTTCGCACTTGTTTTAGTGTTGAAAAACCACTTTTCGCACTTGCGTTGGTGCAGGAAACCACTTTTGCACTTGTATTAGTGTGGGAAAACCACTTTTCGCTCTTGTGTTAGTGTTGAAAAACCACTTTTCGCACTTGTGCTAGTGTTGAAAAACCACTTTTCGCACTTGTGTTAGTGTTGAAAAACCACTTTTCGCACTTGTGTTAGTGTTGAAAAACCACTTTTCGCACTTGTGTTGGTGCAGGAAACCACTTTTGCACTTGTATTAGTGTGGAAAAAACACTTTTCGCACTTGTGTTAATGTTGAAAAACCACTTTTCGCACTTGTGTTAGTGTTGAAAAACCACTTTTCGCACTTGTGTTAGTGTTGAAAAACCACTTTTCGCACTTGTGTTGGTGCAGGAAACCACTTTTGCACTTGTATTAGTGTGGAAAAAACACTTTTTGCACTTGTGATAGTGTTGAAAAACCACTTTTCGCACTTGTGTTAGTGTTGAAAAACCACTTTTCGCACTTGTGTTGGTGCAGGAAACCACTTTTGCACTTGTATTAGTGTGGAAAAAACACTTTTCGCACTTGTGTTAGTGTTGAAAAACCACTTTTCGCACTTGTGTTCATGTTGAAAAACCACTTTTCGCACTTGTGTTGGTGCAGGAAACCACTTTTGCACTTGTATTAGTGTGGCAAAACCACTTTTTGCACTTGTGTTAGTGTTGAAAAGCCACTTTTCGCACTTGTGTTAGTGTTGAAAAACCACTTTTTGCACTTGTGTTGGTGCAGGAAACCACTTTTGCACTTGTATTAGTGTGGAAAAAACACTTTTTGCACTTGTGTTAGTGTTGAAAAACCACTTTTTGCACTTGTGTTAGTGTTGAAAAACCACTTTTCGCACTTGTGTTGGTGTTGAAAAAACACTTTTTGCACTTGTGTTGGTGCAGGAAACCACTTTTCGCACTTGTGTTAGTGTTGAAAAACCACTTTTCGCACTTGTGTTGGTGCAGGAATCCACTTTTGCACTTGTATTAGTGTGGAAAAAACACTTTTCGCACTTGTGTTAGTGTTGAAAAACCACTTTTCGCACTTGTGTTAGTGTTGAAAAACCACTTTTCGCACTTGTGTTGGTGCAGGAAACCACTTTTGCACTTGTATTAGTGTGGAAAAAACACTTTTCGCACTTGTGTTAATGTTGAAAAACCACTTTTCGCACTTGTGTTAGTGTTGAAAAACCACTTTTCGCACTTGTGTTAGTGTTGAAAAACAACTTTTCGCACTTGTGTTAGTGTTGAAAAACCACTTTTCGCATTTATGTTGGTGCAGGAAACCACTTTTGCACTTGTATTAGTGTGGAAAAAACACTTTTTGCGCTTGTGATATTGTTGAAAAACCACTTTTCGCACTTGTATTAGTGTTGAAAAACCACTTTTCGCACTCGTGTTGGTGCAGGAAACCACTTTTGCACTTGTATTAGTGTGGAAAAAACACTTTTTGCACATGTGTTAGTGTTGAAAAACCACTTTTCGCACTTGTTTTAGTGTTGAAAAACCACTTTTCGCACTTGCGTTGGTGCAGGAAACCACTTTTGCACTTGTATTAGTGTGGGAAAACCACTTTTCGGTCTTGTGTTAGTGTTGAAAAACCACTTTTCGCACTTGTGTTAGTGTTGAAAAACCACTTTTCGCACTTGTGTTAGTGTTGAAAAACCACTTTTCGCACTTGTGTTAGTGTTGAAAAACCACTTTTCGCACTTGCGTTGGTGCAGGAAACCACTTTTGCACTTGTATTAGTGTGGAAAAAACACTTTTCGCACTTGTGTTAATGTTGAAAAACCACTTTTCGCACTTGTGTTAGTGTTGAAAAACCACTTTTCGCACTTGTGTTAGTGTTGAAAAACCACTTTTCGCACTTGTGTTGGTGCAGGAAACCACTTTTGCACTTGTATTAGTGTGGAAAAAACACTTTTTGCACTTGTGATAGTGTTGAAAAACCACTTTTCGCACTTGTGTTAGTGTTGAAAAACCACTTTTCGCACTTGTGTTGGTGCAGGAAACCACTTTTGCACTTGTATTAGTGTGGAAAAAACACTTTTCGCACTTGTGTTAGTGTTGAAAAACCACTTTTCGCACTTGTGTTCGTGTTGAAAAACCACTTTTCGCACTTGTGTTGGTGCAGGAAACCACTTTTGCACTTGTATTAGTGTGGCAAAACCACTTTTTGCACTTGTGTTAGTGTTGAAAAGCCACTTTTCGCACTTGTGTTAGTGTTGAAAAACCACTTTTTGCACTTGTGTTGGTGCAGGAAACCACTTTTGCACTTGTATTAGTGTGGAAAAAACACTTTTTGCACTTGTGTTAGTGTTGAAAAACCACTTTTTGCACTTGTGTTAGTGTTGAAAAACCACTTTTCGCACTTGTGTTGGTGTTGAAAAACCACTTTTTACACTTGTGTTAGTGTTGAAAAACCACTTTTCGCACTTGTGTTGGTGTTGAAAAACCACTTTTCGCACTTGTGTTGGTGCAGGAAACCACTTTTGCACTTGTATTAGTGTGGAAAAAACACTTTTCGCACTTGTGTTAATGTTGAAAAACCACTTTTCGCACTTGTGTTAGTGTTGAAAAACCACTTTTCGCACTTGTGTTAGTGTTGAAAAACCACTTTTCGCACTTGTGTTGGTGCAGGATACCACTTTTGCACTTGTATTAGTGTGGAAAAAACACTTTTTGCACTTGTGATAGTGTTGAAAAACCACTTTTCGCACTTGTGTTAGTGTTGAAAAACCACTTTTCGCACTTGTGTTGGTGCAGGAAACCACTTTTGCACTTGTATTAGTGTGGAAAAAACACTTTTCGCACTTGTGTTAGTGTTGAAAAACCACTTTTCGCACTTGTGTTCGTGTTGAAAAACCACTTTTCGCACTTGTGTTGGTGCAGGAAACCACTTTTGCACTTGTATTAGTGTGGAAAAACCACTTTTTGCACTTGTGTTAGTGTTGAAAAGCCACTTTTCGCACTTGTGTTAGTGTTGAAAAACCACTTTTCGCACTTGTGTTGGTGCAGGAAACCACTTTTGCACTTGTATTAGTGTGGAAAAACCACTTTTCACACTTGCGTTAGTGTTGAAAAACAACTTTTCGCACTTGTGTTAGTGTTGTAAAACCACTTTTCGCACTTGTGTTAGTGTTGAAAAACCACTTTTCGCATTTGTGTTGGTGCAGGAAACCACTTTTGCACTTGTATTAGTGTGGAAAAAACACTTTTTGCGCTTGTGATATTGTTGAAAAACCACTTTTCGCACTTGTATTAGTGTTGAAAAACCACTTTTCGCACTCGTGTTGGTGCAGGAAACCACTTTTGCACTTGTATTAGTGTGGAAAAAACACTTTTTGCACTTGTATTAGTGTGGAAAAAACACTTTTTGCACATGTGTTAGTGTTGAAAAACCACTTT
Organism: Myxine glutinosa; assembly: GCF_964187855.1. Taxonomy (NCBI): domain Eukaryota; kingdom Metazoa; phylum Chordata; class Myxini; order Myxiniformes; family Myxinidae; genus Myxine; species Myxine glutinosa. The sequence goes on from NW_027618321.1 coordinate 3,665, forward strand.
TCGCACTTGTTTTAGTGTTGAAAAACCACTTTTCGCACTTGCGTTGGTGCAGGAAACCACTTTTGCACTTGTATTAGTGTGGGAAAATCACTTTTCGCACTTGTGTTAGTGTTGAAAAACCACTTTTCGCACTTGTGTTAGTGTTGAAAAACCACTTTTCGCACTTGTGTTAGTGTTGAAAAACCACTTTTCGCACTTGTGTTAGTGTTGAAAAACCACTTTTCGCACTTGCGTTGGTGCAGGAAACCACTTTTGCACTTGTATTAGTGTGGAAAAAACACTTTTCGCACTTGTGTTAGTGTTGAAAAACCACTTTTCGCACTTGTGTTAGTGTTGAAAAACCACTTTTCGCACTTGTGTTGGTGCAGGAAACCACTTTTGCACTTGTATTAGTGTGGAAAAACCACTTTTCGCACTTGTGTTGGTGCAGGAAACCACTTTTGCACTTGTATTAGTGTGAAAAAAACACTTTTTGCACTTGTGTTAGTGTTGAAAAACCACTTTTTGCACTTGTGTTGGTGCAGGAAACCACTTTTGCACTTGTATTAGTGTGGAAAAAACACTTTTTGCACTTGTGTTAGTGTTGAAAAACCACTTTTTGCACTTGTGTTAGTGTTGAAAAACTACTTTTTACACTTGTGTTAGTGTTGAAAAACCACTTTTCGCACTTGTGTTGGTGTTGAAAAAACACTTTTTGCACTTGTGTTGGTGCAGGAAACCACTTTTCGCACTTGTGTTAGTGTTGAAAAACCACTTTTCGCACTCGTGTTGGTGCAGGAAACCACTTTTGCACTTGTATTAGTGTGGAAAAAACACTTTTTGCACTTGTATTAGTGTGGAAAAAACACTTTTTGCACATGTGTTAGTGTTGAAAAACCACTTTTCGCACTTGTTTTAGTGTTGAAAAACCACTTTTCGCACTTGCGTTGGTGCAGGAAACCACTTTTGCACTTGTATTAGTGTGGGAAAATCACTTTTCGCACTTGTGTTAGTGTTGAAAAACCACTTTTCGCACTTGTGTTAGTGTTGAAAAACCACTTTTCGCACTTGTGTTAGTGTTGAAAAACCACTTTTCGCACTTGCGTTGGTGCAGGAAACCACTTTTGCACTTGTATTAGTGTGGAAAAAACACTTTTCGCACTTGTGTTAGTGTTGAAAAACCACTTTTCGCACTTGTGTTAGTGTTGAAAAACCACTTTTCGCACTTGTGTTGGTGCAGGAAACCACTTTTGCACTTGTATTAGTGTGGAAAAACCACTTTTCGCACTTGTGTTGGTGCAGGAAACCACTTTTGCACTTGTATTAGTGTGAAAAAAACACTTTTTGCACTTGTGTTAGTGTTGAAAAACCACTTTTTGCACTTGTGTTGGTGCAGGAAACCACTTTTGCACTTGTATTAGTGTGGAAAAAACACTTTTTGCACTTGTGTTAGTGTTGAAAAACCACTTTTTGCACTTGTGTTAGTGTTGAAAAACTACTTTTTACACTTGTGTTAGTGTTGAAAAACCACTTTTCGCACTTGTGTTGGTGTTGAAAAAACACTTTTTGCACTTGTGTTGGTGCAGGAAACCACTTTTCGCACTTGTGTTAGTGTTGAAAAACCACTTTTCGCACTTGTGTTGGTGCAGGAAACCACTTTTGCACTTGTATTAGTGTGGAAAAAACACTTTTCGCACTTGTGTTAGTGTTGAAAAACCACTTTTCGCACTTGTGTTAGTGTTGAAAAACCACTTTTCGCACTTGTGTTGGTGCAGGAAACCACTTTTGCACTTGTATTAGTGTGGAAAAAACACTTTTCGCACTTGTGTTAATGTTGAAAAACCACTTTTCGCACTTGTGTTAGTGTTGAAAAACCACTTTTCGCACTTGTGTTAGTGTTGAAAAACCACTTTTCGCACTTGTGTTGGTGCAGGAAACCACTTTTGCACTTGTATTAGTGTGGAAAAAACACTTTTTGCACTTGTGATAGTGTTGAAAAACCACTTTTCGCACTTGTGTTAGTGTTGAAAAACCACTTTTCGCACTTGTGTTGGTGCAGGAAACCACTTTTGCACTTGTATTAGTGTGGAAAAAACACTTTTCGCACTTGTGTTAGTGTTGAAAAACCACTTTTCGCACTTGTGTTCGTGTTGAAAAACCACTTTTCGCACTTGTGTTGGTGCAGGAAACCACTTTTGCACTTGTATTAGTGTGGAAAAACCACTTTTTGCACTTGTGTTAGTGTTGAAAAGCCACTTTTCGCACTTGTGTTAGTGTTGAAAAACCACTTTTCGCACTTGTGTTGGTGCAGGAAACCACTTTTGCACTTGTATTAGTGTGGAAAAACCACTTTTCACACTTGCGTTAGTGTTGAAAAACAACTTTTCGCACTTGTGTTAGTGTTGTAAAACCACTTTTCGCACTTGTGTTAGTGTTGAAAAACCACTTTTCGCATTTGTGTTGGTGCAGGAAACCACTTTTGCACTTGTATTAGTGTGGAAAAAACACTTTTCGCACTTGTGTTCGTGTTGAAAAACCACTTTTCGCACTTGTGTTAGTGTTGAAAAACCACTTTTCGCACTTGTGTTAGTGTTGAAAAACCACTTTTCGCACTTGTGTTGGTGCAGGAAACCACTTTTGCACTTGTATTAGTGTGGAAAAACCACTTTTCGCACTTGTGTTAGTGTTGAAAAGCCACTTTTCGCACTTGTGTTAGTGTTGTAAAACCACTTTTCGCACTTGTGTAGGTGCAGGAAACCACTTTTCCACTTGTATTAGTGAGGAAAAACCACTTTTCGCACTTGTGTTAGTGTTGAAAAGCCACTTTTCGCACTTGTGTTAGTGTTGTAAAACCACTTTTCGCACTTGTGTTGGTGCAGGAAACCACTTTTGCACTTGTATTAGTGTGGAAAAACCACTTTTCTCACTTGTGTTAGTGTTGAAAAACCACTTTTCGCACTTGTGTTAGTGTTGAAAAACCACTTTTCGCACTTGTGTTAGTGTTGAAAAACCACTTTTCGCACTTGTGTTAATGTTGAAAAACCACTTTTCGCACTTGTGTTAGTGTTGAAAAACCACTTTTCGCACTTGTGTTAGTGTTGAAAAACCACTTTTCGCACTTGTGTTGGTGCAGGAAACCACTTTTGCACTTGTATTAGTGTGGAAAAACCACTTTTCGCACTTGTGTTAGTGTTGAAAAACCACTTTTCGCACTTGTGTTAGTGTTGAAAAACCATTTTTTGCACTTGTGTTGGTGCAGGAAACCACTTTTGCACTTGTATTATTGTGGAAAAAACACTTTTTGCACTTGTGATAGTGTTGAAAAACCACTTTTCGCACTTGTGTTAGTGTTGAAAAACCACTTTTCGCACTTGTGTTAGTGTTGAAAAACCACTTTTCGCACTTGTGTTGGTGCAGGAAACCACTTTTGCACTTGTATTAGTGTGGAAAAAACACTTTTCGCACTTGTGTTAGTGTAGAAAAACCACTTTTCGCACTTGTGTTAGTGTTGAAAAACCACTTTTCGCACTTGTGTTAGTGTTGAAAAACCACTTTTCGCACTTGTGTTGGTGCAGGAAACCACTTTTGCACTTGTATTAGTGTGGAAAAACCACTTTTCGCACTTGTGTTAGTGTTGAAAAGCCACTTTTCGCACTTGTGTTAGTGTTGTAAAACCACTTTTCGCACTTGTGTTGGTGCAGGAAACCACTTTTGCACTTGTATTAGTGTGGAAAAAAGACTTTTTGCACTTGTGATAGTGTTGAAAAACCACTTTTCGCACTTTTGTTAGTGTTGAAAAACCACTTTTCGCACTTGTGTTAGTGTTGAAAAACCACTTTTCGCACTTGTGTTGGTGCAGGAAACCACTTTTGCACTTGTATTAGTGTGGAAAAAACACTTTTCGCACTTGTGTTAGTGTTGAAAAACCACTTTTCGCACTTGTGTTCGTGTTGAAAAACCACTTTTCGCACTTGTGTTGGTGCAGGAAACCACTTTTGCACTTGTATTAGTGTGGAAAAACCACTTTTCACACTTGTGTTAGTGTTGAAAAACAACTTTTCGCACTTGTGTTAGTGTTGTAAAACCACTTTTCGCACTTGTGTTAGTGTTGAAAAACCACTTTTCGCACTTGTATTGGTGCAGGAAACCACTTTTGCACTTGTATTAGTGTGGAAAAACCACTTTTCACACTTGTGTTAGTGTTGAAAAACAACTTTTCGCACTTGTGTTAGTGTTGTAAAACCACTTTTCGCACTTGTGTTAGTGTTGAAAAACCACTTTTCGCATTTGTGTTGGTGCAGGAAACCACTTTTGCACTTGTATTAGTGTGGAAAAAACACTTTTCGGACTTGTGTTAGTGTTGAAAAACCACTTTTCGCACTTGTGTTAGTGTTGAAAAACCACTTTTCGCACTTGTGTTAGTGTTGAAAAGCCACTTTTCGCACTTGTGTTAGTGTTGAAAAACCACTTTTCGCACTTGTGTTGGTGCAGGAAACCACTTTTGCACTTGTATTAGTGTGGAAAAACCACTTTTCGCACTTGTGTTAGTGTTGAAAAACCACTTTTCGCACTTGTGTTAGTGTTGAAAAACCACTTTTTGCACTTGTGTTGGAGCAGGAAACCACTTTTGCACTTGTATTAGTGTGGAAAAACACTTTTTGCACTTGTTATAGTGTTGAAAAACCACTTTTCGCACTTGTGGTAGTGTTGAAAAACCACTTTTTGCACTTGTGTTGGTGCAGGAAACCACTTTTGCACTTGTATTAGTGTGGAAAAAACACTTTTTGCACTTGTGATAGTGTTGAAAAACCACTTTTCGCACTTGTGTTAGTGTTGAAAAACCACTTTTCGCACTTGTGTTAGTGTTGAAAAACCACTTTTCGCACTTGTGTTGGTGCAGGAAACCACTTTTGCACTTGTATTAGTGTGGAAAAAACACTTTTCGCACTTGTGTTAGTGTAGAAAAACCACTTTTCGCACTTGTGTTGGTGCAGGAAACCACTTTTGCACTTGTATTAGTGTGGAAAAACCACTTTTCGCACTTGTGTTAGTGTTGAAAAGCCACTTTTCGCACTTGTGTTAGTGTTGTAAAACCACTTTTCGCACTTGTGTTGGTGCAGGAAACCACTTTTGCACTTGTATTAGTGTGGAAAAAAGACTTTTTGCACTTGTGATAGTGTTGAAAAACCACTTTTCGCACTTTTGTTAGTGTTGAAAAACCACTTTTCGCACTTGTGTTAGTGTTGAAAAACCACTTTTCGCACTTGTGTTGGTGCAGGAAACCACTTTTGCACTTGTATTAGTGTGGAAAAAACACTTTTCGCACTTGTGTTAGTGTTGAAAAATCACTTTTCGCACTTGTGTTCGTGTTGAAAAACCACTTTTCGCACTTGTGTTGGTGCAGGAAACCACTTTTGCACTTGTATTAGTGTGGAAAAAACACTTTTCGCACTTGTGTTAGTGTTGAAAAACCACTTTTCGCACTTGTGTTAGTGTTGAAAAACCACTTTTCGCACTTGTGTTGGTGCAGGAAACCACTTTTGCACTTGTATTAGTGTGGAAAAAACACTTTTCGCACTTGTGTTAATGTTGTAAAACCACTTTTCGCACTTGTGTTAGTGTTGAAAAACCACTTTTCGCATTTGTGTTGGTGCAGGAAACCACTTTTGCACTTGTATTAGTGTGGAAAAAACACTTTTCGGACTTGTGTTAGTGTTGAAAAACCACTTTTCGCACTTGTGTTAGTGTTGAAAAACCACTTTTCGCACTTGTGTTAGTGTTGAAAAGCCACTTTTCGCACTTGTGTTAGTGTTGAAAAACCACTTTTCGCACTTGTGTTGGTGCAGGAAACCACTTTTGCACTTGTATTAGTGTGGAAAAACCACTTTTCGCACTTGTGTTAGTGTTGAAAAACCACTTTTCGCACTTGTGTTAGTGTTGAAAAACCACTTTTTGCACTTGTGTTGGAGCAGGAAACCACTTTTGCACTTGTATTAGTGTGGAAAAACACTTTTTGCACTTGTTATAGTGTTGAAAAACCACTTTTCGCACTTGTGGTAGTGTTGAAAAACCACTTTTTGCACTTGTGTTGGTGCAGGAAACCACTTTTGCACTTGTATTAGTGTGGAAAAAACACTTTTTGCACTTGTGATAGTGTTGAAAAACCACTTTTCGCACTTGTGTTAGTGTTGAAAAACCACTTTTCGCACTTGTGTTAGTGTTGAAAAACCACTTTTCGCACTTGTGTTGGTGCAGGAAACCACTTTTGCACTTGTATTAGTGTGGAAAAAACACTTTTCGCACTTGTGTTAGTGTAGAAAAACCACTTTTCGCACTTGTGTTGGTGCAGGAAACCACTTTTGCACTTGTATTAGTGTGGAAAAACCACTTTTCGCACTTGTGTTAGTGTTGAAAAGCCACTTTTCGCACTTGTGTTAGTGTTGTAAAACCACTTTTCGCACTTGTGTTGGTGCAGGAAACCACTTTTGCACTTGTATTAGTGTGGAAAAAAGACTTTTTGCACTTGTGATAGTGTTGAAAAACCACTTTTCGCACTTTTGTTAGTGTTGAAAAACCACTTTTCGCACTTGTTAGTGTTGAAAAACCACTTTTCGCACTTGTGTTGGTGCAGGAAACCACTTTTGCACTTGTATTAGTGTGGAAAAAACACTTTTCGCACTTGTGTTAGTGTTGAAAAATCACTTTTCGCACTTGTGTTCGTGTTGAAAAACCACTTTTCGCACTTGTGTTGGTGCAGGAAACCACTTTTGCACTTGTATTAGTGTGGAAAAAACACTTTTCGCACTTGTGTTAGTGTTGAAAAACCACTTTTCGCACTTGTGTTAGTGTTGAAAAACCACTTTTCGCACTTGTGTTGGTGCAGGAAACCACTTTTGCACTTGTATTAGTGTGGAAAAAACACTTTTCGCACTTGTGTTAATGTTGAAAAACCACTTTTCGCACTTGTGTTAGTGTTGAAAAACCACTTTTCGCACTTGTGTTAGTGTTGAAAAACCACTTTTCGCACTTGTGTTGGTGCAGTAAACCACTTTTGCACTTGTATTAGTGTGGAAAAAACACTTTTTGCACTTGTGATAGTGTTGAAAAACCACTTTTCGCACTTGTGTTAGTGTTGAAAAACCACTTTTCGCACTTGTGTTGGTGCAGGAAACCACTTTTGCACTTGTATTAGTGTGGAAAAAACACTTTTCGCACTTGTGTTAGTGTTGAAAAACCACTTTTCGCACTTGTGTTCGTGTTGAAAAACCACTTTTCGCACTTGTGTTGGTGCAGGAAACCACTTTTGCACTTGTATTAGTGTGGAAAAACCACTTTTTGCACTTGTGTTAGTGTTGAAAAGCCACTTTTCGCACTTGTGTTAGTGTTGAAAAACCACTTTTCGCACTTGTGTTGGTGCAGGAAACCACTTTTGCACTTGTATTAGTGTGGAAAAACCACTTTTCACACTTGCGTTAGTGTTGAAAAACAACTTTTCGCACTTGTGTTAGTGTTGTAAAACCACTTTTCGCACTTGTGTTAGTGTTGAAAAACCACTTTTCGCATTTGTGTTGGTGCAGGAAACCACTTTTGCACTTGTATTAGTGTGGAAAAAACACTTTTCGCACTTGTGTTAGTGTTGAAAAACCACTTTTCGCACTTGTGTTAGTGTTGAAAAACCACTTTTCGCACTTGTGTTAGTGTTGAAAAACCACTTTTCGCACTTGTGTTGGTGCAGGAAACCACTTTTGCACTTGTATTAGTGTGGAAAAACCACTTTTCGCACTTGTGTTAGTGTTGAAAAGCCACTTTTCGCACTTGTGTTAGTGTTGTAAAACCACTTTTCGCACTTGTGTAGGTGCAGGAAACCACTTTTCCACTTGTATTAGTGTGGAAAAACCACTTTTCGCACTTGTGTTAGTGTTGAAAAGCCACTTTTCGCACTTGTGTTAGTGTTGTAAAACCACTTTTCGCACTTGTGTTGGTGCAGGAAACCACTTTTGCACTTGTATTAGTGTGGAAAAACCACTTTTCTCACTTGTGTTAGTGTTGAAAAACCACTTTTCGCACTTGTGTTAGTGTTGAAAAACCACTTTTCGCACTTGTGTTAGTGTTGAAAAACCACTTTTCGCACTTGTGTTGGTGCAGGAAACCACTTTTGCACTTGTATTAGTGTGGAAAAAACACTTTTCGCACTTGTGTTAATGTTGAAAAACCACTTTTCGCACTTGTGTTAGTGTTGAAAAACCACTTTTCGCACTTGTGTTAGTGTTGAAAAACCACTTTTCGCACTTGTGTTGGTGCAGGAAACCACTTTTGCACTTGTATTAGTGTGGAAAAAACACTTTTTGCACTTGTGATAGTGTTGAAAAACCACTTTAGCACTTGTGTTAGTGTTGAAAAACCACTTTTCGCACTTGTGTTGGTGCAGGAAACCACTTTTGCACTTGTATTAGTGTGGAAAAACCACTTTTCGCACTTGTGTTAGTGTTGAAAAACCACTTTTCGCACTTGTGTTAGTGTTGAAAAACCACTTTTTGCACTTGTGTTGGAGCAGGAAACCACTTTTGCACTTGTATTAGTGTGGAAAAAACACTTTTTGCACTTGTTATAGTGTTGAAAAACCACTTTTCGCACTTGTGTTAGTGTTGAAAAACCACTTTTTGCACTTGTGTTGGTGCAGGAAACCACTTTTGCACTTGTATTAGTGTGGAAAAAACACTTTTTGCACTTGTGATAGTGTTGAAAAACCACTTTTCGCACTTGTGTTAGTGTTGAAAAACCACTTTTCGCACTTGTGTTAGTGTTGAAAAACCACTTTTCGCACTTGTGTTGGTGCAGGAAACCACTTTTGCACTTGTATTAGTGTGGAAAAAACACTTTTCGCACTTGTGTTAGTGTAGAAAAACCACTTTTCGCACTTGTGTTAGTGTTGAAAAACCACTTTTCGCACTTGTGTTAGTGTTGAAAAACCACTTTTCGCACTTGTGTTGGTGCAGGAAACCACTTTTGCACTTGTATTAGTGTGGAAAAACCACTTTTCGCACTTGTGTTAGTGTTGAAAAGCCACTTTTCGCACTTGTGTTAGTGTTGTAAAACCACTTTTCGCACTTGTGTTGGTGCAGGAAACCACTTTTGCACTTGTATTAGTGTGGAAAAAAGACTTTTTGCACTTGTGATAGTGTTGAAAAACCACTTTTCGCACTTTTGTTAGTGTTGAAAAACCACTTTTCGCACTTGTGTTAGTGTTAAAAACCACTTTTCGCACTTGTGTTGGTGCAGGAAACCACTTTTGCACTTGTATTAGTGTGGAAAAAACACTTTTCGCACTTGTGGTAGTGTTGAAAAACCACTTTTCGCACTTGTGTTCGTGTTGAAAAACCACTTTTCGCACTTGTGTTGGTGCAGGAAACCACTTTTGCACTTGTATTAGTGTGGAAAAACCACTTTTCACACTTGTGTTAGTGTTGAAAAACAACTTTTCGCACTTGTGTTAGTGTTGTAAAACCACTTTTCGCACTTGTGTTAGTGTTGAAAAACCACTTTTCGCATTTGTGTTGGTGCAGGAAACCACTTTTGCACTTGTATTAGTGTGGAAAAAACACTTTTCGCACTTGTGTTAGTGTTGAAAAACCACTTTTCGCACTTGTGTTAGTGTTGAAAAACCACTTTTCGCACTTGTGTTAGTGTTGAAAAACCACTTTTCGCACTTGTGTTGGTGCAGGAAACCACTTTTGCACTTGTATTAGCGTGGAAAAACCACTTTTCGCACTTGTGTTAGTGTTGAAAAGCCACTTTTCGCACTTGTGTTAGTGTTGAAAAACCACTTTTCGCACTTGTGTTGGTGCAGGAAAGCACTTTTGCACTTGTATTAGTGTGGAAAAACCACTTTTCGCACTTGTGTTAGTGTTGAAAAACCACTTTTCGCACTTGTGGTAGTGTTGAAAAACCACTTTTTGCACTTGTGTTGGAGCAGGAAACCACTTTTGCACTTGTATTAGTGTGGAAAAAACACTTTTTGCACTTGTGATAGTGTTGAAAAACCACTTTTCGCACTTGTGTTAGTGTTGAAAAACCACTTTTCGCATTTGTGTTAGTGTTGAAAAACCACTTTTCGCACTTGTGTTGGTGCAGGAAACCACTTTTGCACTTGTATTAGTGTGGAAAAAACACTTTTCGCACTTGTGTTAGTGTAGAAAAACCACTTTTCGCACTTGTGTTGGTGCAGGAAACCACTTTTGCACTTGTATTAGTGTGGAAAAACCACTTTTCGCACTTGTGTTAGTGTTGAAAAGCCACTTTTCGCACTTGTGTTAGTGTTGTAAAACCACTTTTCGCACTTGTGTTGGTGCAGGAAACCACTTTTGCACTTGTATTAGTGTGGAAAAAAGACTTTTTGCACTTGTGATAGTGTTGAAAAACCACTTTTCGCACTTTTGTTAGTGTTGAAAAACCACTTTTCGCACTTGTGTTAGTGTTGAAAAACCACTTTTCGCACTTGTGTTGGTGCAGGAAACCACTTTTGCACTTGTATTAGTGTGGAAAAAACACTTTTCGCACTTGTGTTAGTGTTGAAAAACCACTTTTCGCACATGTGTTCGTGTTGAAAAACCACTTTTCGCACTTGTGTTGGTGCAGGAAACCACTTTTGCACTTGTATTAGTGTGGAAAAACCACTTTTTGCACTTGTGTTAGTGTTGAAAAGCCACTTTTCGCACTTGTGTTAGTGTTGAAAAACCACTTTTCGCACTTGTGTTGGTGCAGGAATCCACTTTTGCACTTGTATTAGTGTGGAAAAACCACTTTTCACACTTGTGTTAGTGTTGAAAACAACTTTTCGCACTTGTGTTAGTGTTGTAAAACCACTTTTCGCACTTGTGTTAGTGTTGAAAAACCACTTTTCGCATTTGTGTTGGTGCAGGAAACCACTTTTGCACTTGTATTAGTGTGGAAAAAAACACTTTTCACACTTGTGTTAGTGTTGAAAAACCACTTTTCGCACTTGTGTTAGTGTTGAAAAACCACTTTTCGCACTTGTGTTAGTGTTGAAAAACCACTTTTCGCACATGTGTTAGTGTGGAAAAAACCACTTTTCGCACTTGTGTTAGTGTTGAAAAGCCACTTTTCGCACTTGTGTTAGTGTTGTAAAACCACTTTTCGCACTTGTGTTGGTGCAGGAAACCACTTTTCCACTTGTATTAGTGTGGAAAAACCACTTTTCGCACTTGTGTTAGTGTTGAAAAGCCACTTTTCGCACTTGTGTTAGTGTTGTAAAACCACTTTTCGCACTTGTGTTGGTGCAGGAAACCACTTTTGCACTTGTATTAGTGTGGAAAAACCACTTTTCGCACTTGTTAGTGTTGAAAAACCACTTTTCGCACTTGTGTTAGTGTTGAAAAACCACTTTTCGCACTTGTGTTAGTGTTGAAAAACCACTTTTCGCACTTGTGTTGGTGCAGGAAACCACTTTTGCACTTGTATTAGTGTGGAATAAAGACTTTTTGCACTTGTGATAGTGTTGAAAAACCAATTTTCGCACTTTTGTTAGTGTTGAAAAACCACTTTTCGCACTTGTGTTGGTGCAGGAAACCACTTTTGCACTTGTATTAGTGTGAAAAATCACTTTTCGCACTTGTGTTAGTGTTGAAAAACCACTTTTCGCACTTGTGTTAGTGTTGAAAAACCACTTTTCGCACTTGTGTTAGTGTTGAAAAACCACTTTTCGCACTTGTGTTGGTGCAGGAAACCACTTTTCGCACTTGTGTTGGTGCAGGAAACCACTTTTGCACTTGTATTAGTGTTGAAAAACCACTTTTCGCACTTGTGTTAGTGTTGAAAAACCACTTTTCGCACTTGTGTTAGTGTTGAAAAACCACTTTTCGCACTTGTGTTGGTGCAGGAAACCACTTTTGCACTTGTATTAGTGTGGAAAAACCACTTTTCGCACTTGTGTTAGTGTTGAAAAACCACTTTTCGCACTTGTGTTAGTGTTGAAACACCACTTTTCGCACATGTGTTGGTGCAGGAAACCACTTTTGCACTTGTATTAGTGTGGAAAAACACTTTTTGCACTTGTGATAGTGTTGAAAAACCACTTTTCGCACTTGTGTTAATGTTGAAAAACCACTTTTCGCACTTGTGTTAGTGTTGAAAAACCACTTTTCGCACTTGTGTTGGTGCAGGAAACCACTTTTGCACTTGTATTAGTGTGGAAAAAAAAAAAATTCGCACTTGTGTTAGTGTTGAAAAACCACTTTTCGCACTTGTGTTAGTGTTGAAAAACCACTTTTCGCACTTGTGTTAGTGTTGAAAAACCACTTTTCGCACTTGTGTTGGTGCAGGAAACCACTTTTGCACTTGTATTAGTGTGGAAAAAACACTTTTTGCACTTTTGATAGTGTTGAAAAACCACTTTTCGCACTTGTGTTGGTGCAGGAAACCACTATTGCACTTGTATTAGTGTGGAAAAACCACTTTTCGCACTTGTGTTAGTGTTGGAAAACCACTTTTCGCATTTGTGTTAGTGTTGAAAAACCACTTTTCGCACTTGTGTTGGTGCAGGAAACCACTTTTGCACTTGTATTAGTGTGGAAAAAACACTTTTTGCACTTGTGATAGTGTTGAAAAACCACTTTTCGCACTTGTGTTAGTGTTGAAAAACCACTTTTCGCACTTGTGTTGGTGCAGGAAACCACTTTTGCACTTGTATTAGTGTGGAAAAGCCACTTTTGGCACTTGTGTTAGTGTTGAAAAACCACTTTTCGCACTTGTGTTAGTGTTGAAAAACCACTTTTCGCAGTTGTGTTGGTGCAGGAAACCACTTTTGCACTTGTATTAGTGTGGAAAAACCACTTTTCGCACTTGTGTTAGTGTTGAAAAACCACTTTTCGCACTTGTGTTAGTGTTGAAAAACCACTTTTCGCACTTGTGTTAGTGTTGAAAAACCACTTTTCGCACTTGTGTTAGTGTTGAAAAACCACTTTTCGCACTTGTGTTGGTGCAGGAAACCACTTTTGCACTTGTATTAGTGTGGGAAAAACACTTTTCGCACTTGTGTTAGTGTTGAAAAACCACTTTTCGCACTTGTGTTAGTGTTGAAAAACCACTTTTCGCACTTGTGTTGGTGCAGGAAACCACTTTTGCACTTGTATTAGTGTGGAAAAACCACTTTTCACACTTGCGTTAGTGTTGAAAAACAACTTTTCGCACTTGTGTTAGTGTTGTAAAACCACTTTTCGCACTTGTGTTAGTGTTGAAAAACCACTTTTCGCATTTGTGTTGGTGCAGGAAACCACTTTTGCACTTGTATTAGTGTGGAAAAAACACTTTTCGCACTTGTGTTAGTGTTGAAAAACCACTTTTCGCACTTGTGTTAGTGTTGAAAAACCACTTTTCGCACTTGTGTTAGTGTTGAAAAACCACTTTTCGCACTTGTGTTGGTGCAGGAAACCACTTTTGCACTTGTATTAGTGTGGAAAAACCACTTTTCGCACTTGTGTTAGTGTTGAAAAGCCACTTTTCGCACTTGTGTTAGTGTTGTAAAACCACTTTTCGCACTTGTGTAGGTGCAGGAAACCACTTTTCCACTTGTATTAGTGTGGAAAAACCACTTTTCGCACTTGTGTTAGTGTTGAAAAGCCACTTTTCGCACTTGTGTTAGTGTTGTAAAACCACTTTTCGCACTTGTGTTGGTGCAGGAAACCACTTTTGCACTTGTATTAGTGTGGAAAAAACACTTTTCGCACTTGTGTTAGTGTTGAAAAACCACTTTTCGCACTTGTGTTAGTGTTGAAAAACCACTTTTCGCACTTGTGTTGGTGCAGGAAACCACTTTTGCACTTGTATTAGTGTGGAAAAACCACTTTTCGCACTTGTGTTAGTGTTGAAAAGCCACTTTTCGCACTTGTGTTAGTGTTGTAAAACCACTTTTCGCACTTGTGTAGGTGCAGGAAACCACTTTTCCACTTGTATTAGTGTGGAAAAACCACTTTTCGCACTTGTGTTAGTGTTGAAAAGCCACTTTTCGCACTTGTGTTAGTGTTGTAAAACCACTTTTCGCACTTGTGTTGGTGCAGGAAACCACTTTTGCACTTGTATTAGTGTGGAAAAACCACTTTTCTCACTTGTGTTAGTGTTGAAAAACCACTTTTCGCACTTGTGTTAGTGTTGAAAAACCACTTTTCGCACTTGTGTTAGTGTTGAAAAACCACTTTTCGCACTTGTGTTGGTGCAGGAAACCACTTTTGCACTTGTATTAGTGTGGAAAAAACACTTTTCGCACTTGTGTTAATGTTGAAAAACCACTTTTCGCACTTGTGTTAGTGTTGAAAAACCACTTTTCGCACTTGTGTTAGTGTTGAAAAACCACTTTTCGCACTTGTGTTAGTGTTGAAAAACCACTTTTCGCACTTGTGTTGGTGCAGGAAACCACTTTTGCACTTGTATTAGTGTGGAAAAAACACTTTTTGCACTTGTGATAGTGTTGAAAAACCACTTTAGCACTTGTGTTATTGTTGAAAAACCACTTTTCGCACTTGTGTTGGTGCAGGAAACCACTTTTGCACTTGTATTAGTGTGGAAAAACCACTTTTCGCACTTGTGTTAGTGTTGAAAAACCACTTTTCGCACTTGTGTTAGTGTTGAAAAACCACTTTTTGCACTTGTGTTGGAGCAGGAAACCACTTTTGCACTTGTATTAGTGTGGAAAAACACTTTTTGCACTTGTTATAGTGTTGAAAAACCACTTTTCGCACTTGTGTTAGTGTTGAAAAACCACTTTTTGCACTTGTGTTGGTGCAGGAAACCACTTTTGCACTTGTATTAGTGTGGAAAAAACACTTTTTGCACTTGTGATAGTGTTGAAAAACCACTTTTCGCACTTGTGTTAGTGTTGAAAAACCACTTTTCGCACTTGTGTTAGTGTTGAAAAACCACTTTTCGCACTTGTGTTGGTGCAGGAAACCACTTTTGCACTTGTATTAGTGTGGAAAAAACACTTTTCGCACTTGTGTTAGTGTAGAAAAACCACTTTTCGCACTTGTGTTAGTGTTGAAAAACCACTTTTCGCACTTGTGTTAGTGTTGAAAAACCACTTTTCGCACTTGTGTTGGTGCAGGAAACCACTTTTGCACTTGTATTAGTGTGGAAAAACCACTTTTCGCACTTGTGTTAGTGTTGAAAAGCCACTTTCCGCACTTGTGTTAGTGTTGTAAAACCACTTTTCGCACTTGTGTTGGTGCAGGAAACCACTTTTGCACTTGTATTAGTGTGGAAAAAAGACTTTTTGCACTTGTGATAGTGTTGAAAAACCACTTTTCGCACTTTTGTTAGTGTTGAAAAACCACTTTTCGCACTTGTGTTAGTGTTAAAAACCACTTTTCGCACTTGTGTTGGTGCAGGAAACCACTTTTGCACTTGTATTAGTGTGGAAAAAACACTTTTCGCACTTGTGGTAGTGTTGAAAAACCACTTTTCGCACTTGTGTTCGTGTTGAAAAACCACTTTTCGCACTTGTGTTGGTGCAGGAAACCACTTTTGCACTTGTATTAGTGTGGAAAAACCACTTTTCACACTTGTGTTAGTGTTGAAAAACAACTTTTCGCACTTGTGTTAGTGTTGTAAAACCACTTTTCGCACTTGTGTTAGTGTTGAAAAACCACTTTTCGCATTTGTGTTGGTGCAGGAAACCACTTTTGCACTTGTATTAGTGTGGAAAAAACACTTTTCGCACTTGTGTTAGTGTTGAAAAACCACTTTTCGCACTTGTGTTAGTGTTGAAAAACCACTTTTCGCACTTGTGTTAGTGTTGAAAAACCACTTTTCGCACTTGTGTTGGTGCAGGAAACCACTTTTGCACTTGTATTAGCGTGGAAAAACCACTTTTCGCACTTGTGTTAGTGTTGAAAAGCCACTTTTCGCACTTGTGTTAGTGTTGAAAAACCACTTTTCGCACTTGTGTTGGTGCAGGAAAGCACTTTTGCACTTGTATTAGTGTGGAAAAACCACTTTTCGCACTTGTGTTAGTGTTGAAAAACCACTTTTCGCACTTGTGGTAGTGTTGAAAAACCACTTTTTGCACTTGTGTTGGAGCAGGAAACCACTTTTGCACTTGTATTAGTGTGGAAAAAACACTTTTTGCACTTGTGATAGTGTTGAAAAACCACTTTTCGCACTTGTGTTAGTGTTGAAAAACCACTTTTCGCATTTGTGTTAGTGTTGAAAAACCACTTTTCGCACTTGTGTTGGTGCAGGAAACCACTTTTGCACTTGTATTAGTGTGGAAAAAACACTTTTCGCAGTTGTGTTAGTGTAGAAAAACCACTTTTCGCACTTGTGTTGGTGCAGGAAACCACTTTTGCACTTGTATTAGTGTGGAAAAACCACTTTTCGCACTTGTGTTAGTGTTGAAAAGCCACTTTTCGCACTTGTGTTAGTGTTGTAAAACCACTTTTCGCACTTGTGTTGGTGCAGGAAACCACTTTTGCACTTGTATTAGTGTGGAAAAAAGACTTTTTGCACTTGTGATAGTGTTGAAAAACCACTTTTCGCACTTTTGTTAGTGTTGAAAAACCACTTTTCGCACTTGTGTTAGTGTTGAAAAACCACTTTTCGCACTTGTGTTGGTGCAGGAAACCACTTTTGCACTTGTATTAGTGTGGAAAAAACACTTTTCGCACTTGTGTTAGTGTTGAAAAACCACTTTTCGCACATGTGTTCGTGTTGAAAAACCACTTTTCGCACTTGTGTTGGTGCAGGAAACCACTTTTGCACTTGTATTAGTGTGGAAAAACCACTTTTTGCACTTGTGTTAGTGTTGAAAAGCCACTTTTCGCACTTGTGTTAGTGTTGAAAAACCACTTTTCGCACTTGTGTTGGTGCAGGAATCCACTTTTGCACTTGTATTAGTGTGGAAAAACCACTTTTCACACTTGTGTTAGTGTTGAAAACAACTTTTCGCACTTGTGTTAGTGTTGTAAAACCACTTTTCGCACTTGTGTTAGTGTTGAAAAACCACTTTTCGCATTTGTGTTGGTGCAGGAAACCACTTTTGCACTTGTATTAGTGTGGAAAAAACACTTTTCACACTTGTGTTAGTGTTGAAAAACCACTTTTCGCACTTGTGTTAGTGTTGAAAAACCACTTTTCGCACTTGTGTTAGTGTTGAAAAACCACTTTTCGCACATGTGTTAGTGTGGAAAAAACCACTTTTCGCACTTGTGTTAGTGCTGAAAAGCCACTTTTCGCACTTGTGTTAGTGTTGTAAAACCACTTTTCGCACTTGTGTTGGTGCAGGAAACCACTTTTCCACTTGTATTAGTGTGGAAAAACCACTTTTCGCACTTGTGTTAGTGTTGAAAAGCCACTTTTCGCACTTGTGTTAGTGTTGTAAAACCACTTTTCGCACTTGTGTTGGTGCAGGAAACCACTTTTGCACTTGTATTAGTGTGGAAAAACCACTTTTCGCACTTGTTAGTGTTGAAAAACCACTTTTCGCACTTGTGTTAGTGTTGAAAAACCACTTTTCGCACTTGTGTTAGTGTTGAAAAACCACTTTTCGCACTTGTGTTGGTGCAGGAAACCACTTTTGCACTTGTATTAGTGTGGAATAAAGACTTTTTGCACTTGTGATAGTGTTGAAAAACCAATTTTCGCACTTTTGTTAGTGTTGAAAAACCACTTTTCGCACTTGTGTTGGTGCAGGAAACCACTTTTGCACTTGTATTAGTGTGAAAAATCACTTTTCGCACTTGTGTTAGTGTTGAAAAACCACTTTTCGCACTTGTGTTAGTGTTGAAAAACCACTTTTCGCACTTGTGTTAGTGTTGAAAAACCACTTTTCGCACTTGTGTTGGTGCAGGAAACCACTTTTCGCACTTGTGTTGGTGCAGGAAACCACTTTTGCACTTGTATTAGTGTTGAAAAACCACTTTTCGCACTTGTGTTAGTGTTGAAAAACCACTTTTCGCACTTGTGTTAGTGTTGAAAAACCACTTTTCGCACTTGTGTTGGTGCAGGAAACCACTTTTGCACTTGTATTAGTGTGGAAAAACCACTTTTCGCACTTGTGTTAGTGTTGAAAAACCACTTTTCGCACTTGTGTTAATGTTGAAAAACCACTTTTCGCACTTGTGTTAGTGTTGAAAAACCACTTTTCGCACTTGTGTTGGTGCAGGAAACCACTTTTGCACTTGTATTAGTGTGGAAAAAAAAAAATTCGCACTTGTGTTAGTGTTGAAAAACCACTTTTCGCACTTGTGTTAGTGTTGAAAAACCACTTTTCGCACTTGTGTTAGTGTTGAAAAACCACTTTTCGCACTTGTGTTGGTGCAGGAAACCACTTTTGCACTTGTATTAGTGTGGAAAAAACACTTTTTGCACTTTTGATAGTGTTGAAAAACCACTTTTCGCACTTGTGTTGGTGCAGGAAACCACTATTGCACTTGTATTAGTGTGGAAAAACCACTTTTCACACTTGTGTTAGTGTTGGAAAACCACTTTTCGCATTTGTGTTAGTGTTGAAAAACCACTTTTCGCACTTGTGTTGGTGCAGGAAACCACTTTTGCACTTGTATTAGTGTGGAAAAAACACTTTTTGCACTTGTGATAGTGTTGAAAAACCACTTTTCGCACTTGTGTTAGTGTTGAAAAACCACTTTTCGCACTTGTGTTGGTGCAGGAAACCACTTTTGCACTTGTATTAGTGTGGAAAAACCACTTTTCACACTTGTGTTAGTGTTGAAAGACAACTTTTCGCACTTGTGTTGGTGCAGGAAACCACTTTTGCACTTGTATTAGTGTGGAAAAGCCACTTTTGGCACTTGTGTTAGTGTTGAAAAACCACTTTTCGCACTTGTGTTAGTGTTGAAAAACCACTTTTCGCAGTTGTGTTGGTGCAGGAAACCACTTTTGCACTTGTATTAGTGTGGAAAAACCACTTTTCGCACTTGTGTTAGTGTTGAAAAACCACTTTTCGCACTTGTGTTAGTGTTGAAAAACCACTTTTCGCACTTGTGTTAGTGTTGAAAAACCACTTTTCGCACTTGTGTTAGTGTTGAAAAACCACTTTTCGCACTTGTGTTGGTGCAGGAAACCACTTTTGCCCTTGTATTAGTGTGGGAAAAACACTTTTCGCACTTGTGTTAGTGTTGAAAAACCACTTTTCGCACTTGTGTTAGTGTTGAAAAACCACTTTTCGCACTTGTGTTGGTGCAGGAAACCACTTTTGCACTTGTATTAGTGTGGAAAAAAGACTTTTTGCACTTGTGATAGTGTTGAAAAACCACTTTTCGCACTTTTGTTATGTTGAAAAACCACTTTTCGCACTTGTGTTGGTGCAGGAAACCACTTTTGCACTTGTATTAGTGTGGAAAAACCACTTTTCGCACTTGTGTTAGTGTTGAAAAACCACTTTTCGCACTTGTGTTAGTGTTGAAAAACCACTTTTCGCACTTGTGTTAGTGTTGAAAAACCACTTTTCGCACTTGTGTTGGTGCAGGAAACCACTTTTGCACTTGTATTAGTGTGGAAAAAACACTTTTCGCACTTGTGTTAATGTTGAAAAACCACTTTTCGCACTTGTGTTAGTGTTGAAAAACCACTTTTCGCACTTGTGTTAGTGTTGAAAAACCACTTTTCGCACTTGTGTTGGTGCAGGAAACCACTTTTGCACTTGTATTAGTGTGGAAAAAACACTTTTTGCACTTGTGATAGTGTTGAAAAACCACTTTTCGCACTTCTGTTAGTGTTGAAAAACCACTTTTCGCACTTGTGTTGGTGCAGGAAACCACTTTTGCACTTGTATTAGTGTGGAAAAAACACTTTTCGCACTTGTGTTAATGTTGAAAAACCCCTTTTCGCACTTGTGTTCGTGTTGAAAAACCACTTTTCGCACTTGTGTTAGTGTTGAAAAACCACTTTTCGCATTTGTGTTGGTGCAGGAAACCACTTTTGCACTTGTATTAGTGTGGAAAAAACACTTTTCGCACTTGTGTTAGTGTTGAAAAGCCACTTTTCGCACTTGTGTTAGTGTTGAAAAGCCACTTTTCGCACTTGTGTTAGTGTTGTAAAACCACTTTTTGCACTTGTGTTGGTGCAGGAAACCACTTTTGCACTTGTATTAGTGTGGAAAAACCACTTTTCGCACTTGTGTTAGTGTTGAAAAGCCAATTTTCGCACTTGTGTTAGTGTTGTAAAACCACTTTTCGCACTTGTGTTGGTGCAGGAAATCACTTTTGCACTTGTATTAGTGTGGAAAAACCACTTTTCGCACTTGTGTTAGTGTTGAAAAACCACTTTTCGCACTTGTGTTAGTGTTGAAAAACCACTTTTCACACTTGTTAGTGTTGAAAAACCACTTTTCGCACTTGTGTTGGTGCAGGAAACCACTTTTGCACTTGTATTAGTGTGGAAAAAACACTTTTCGCACTTGTGTTAATGTTGAAAAACCACTTTTCGCACTTGTGTTATTGTTGAAAAACCACTTTTCGCACTTGTGTTGGTGCAGGAAACCACTTTTGCACTTGTATTAGGGTGGAAAAAACACTTTTCGCACTTGTGTTAGTGTAGAAAAACCACTTTTCGCACTTGTGTTAGTGTTGAAAAACCACTTTTCGCACTTGTGTTAGTGTTGAAAAACCACTTTTCGCACTTGTGTTGGTGCAGGAAACCACTTTTGCACTTGTATTAGTGTGGAAAAACCACTTTTCGCACTTGTGTTATTGTTGAAAAACCACTTTTCGCACTTGTGTTAGTGTTGAAAAACCACTTTTCGCACTTGTGTTGGTGCAGGAAACCACTTTTGCACTTGTATTAGTGTGGAAAAAACACTTTTTGCACTTGTGATAGTGTTGAAAAACCACTTTTAGCATTTGTGTTAGTGTTGAAAATCCACTTTTCGCACTTGTGTTGGTGCAGGAAACCACTTTTCGCACTTGTGTTGGTGCAGGAAACCACTTTTGCACTTGTATTAGTGTGGAAAATACACTTTTCGCACTTGTGTTGGTGTTGAAAAACCACTTTTCGCACTTGTGTTAGTGTTGAAAAACCACTTTTCGCACTTGTGTTGGTGCAGGAAACCACTTTTGCACTTGTATTAGTGTGGCAAAAACACTTTTTGCACTTGTGTTAGTGTTGAAAAACCACTTTTCGCACTTGTGTTAGTGTTGAAAAACCACTTTTCGCACTTGTGTTGGTGCAGGAAACCACTTTTGCACTTGTATTAGTGTGGAAAAACCACTTTTTGCACTTGTGTTAGTGTTGAAAAGCCACTTTTCGCACTTGTGTTAGTGTTGAAAAACCACTTTTCGCACTTGTGTTGGTGCAGGAAACCACTTTTGCACTTGTATTAGTGTGGAAAAACCACTTTTCACACTTGTGTTAGTGTTGAAAAACAACTTTTCGCACTTGTGTTAGTGTTGTAAAACCACTTTTCGCACTTGTGTTAGTGTTGAAAAACCACTTTTCGCATTTGTATTGGTGCAGGAAACCACTTTTACACTTGTATTAGTGTGGAAAAAACACTTTTCGCACTTGTGTTAGTGTTGAAAAACCACTTTTCGCACTTGTGTTAGTGTTGAAAAACCACTTTTCGCACTTGTGTTGGTGCAGGAAACCACTTTTGCACTTGTATTAGTGTGGAAAAACCACTTTTCGCACTTGTGTTAGTGTTGAAAAACCACTTTTCGCACTTGTGTTAGTGTTGAAAAACCACTTTTCGCACTTGTGTTGGTGCAGGAAACCACTTTTGCACTTGTATTAGTGTGGAAAAAACACTTTTCGCACTTGTGTTAATGTTGAAAAACCACTTTTCGCACTTGTGTTAGTGTTGAAAACCACTTTTCGCACTTGTGTTTGTGTTGAAAAACCACTTTTCGCATTTGTGTTGGTGCAGGAAACCACTTTTGCACTTGTATTAGTGTGGAAAAAACACTTTTTGCACTTGTGATAGTGTTGAAAAACCACTTTTAGCACTTGTGTTGGTGTTGAAAAACCACTTTTCGCACTTGTGTTGGTGCAGGAAACCACTTTTGCACTTGTATTAGTGTGGAAAAAACACTTTTCGCACTTGTGTTAGTGTTGAAAAACCACTTTTCGCACTTGCGTTAGTGTTGAAAAACCACTTTTCGCACTTGTGTTGGTGCAGGAAACCACTTTCGCACTTGTATTAGTGTGGCAAAAACACTTTTCGCACTTGTGTTAGTGTTGAAAAACCACTTTTCGCACTTGTGTTAGTGTTGAAAAACCACTTTTCGCACTTGTGTTGGTGCAGGAAACCACTTTTGCACTTGTATTAGTGTGGAAAAAACACTTTTCGCACTTGTGTTAGTGTTGAAAAACCACTTTTCGCACTTGTGTTAGTGTTGAAAAACCACTTTTCGCACTTGTGTTAGTGTTGAAAAACCACTTTTCGCACTTGTGTTGGTGCAGGAAACCACTTTTGCACTTGTATTAGTGTGGAAAAACCACTTTTCGCACTTGTGTTAGTGTTGAAAAGCCACTTTTCGCACTTGTGTTAGTGTTGTAAAACCACTTTTCGCACTTGTGTAGGTGCAGGAAACCACTTTTCCACTTGTATTAGTGTGGAAAAACCACTTTTCGCACTTGTGTTAGTGTTGAAAAGCCACTTTTCGCACTTGTGTTAGTGTTGTAAAACCACTTTTCGCACTTGTGTTGGTGCAGGAAACCACTTTTGCACTTGTATTAGTGTGGAAAAACCACTTTTCTCACTTGTGTTAGTGTTGAAAAACCACTTTTCGCACTTGTGTTAGTGTTGAAAAACCACTTTTCGCACTTGTGTTAGTGTTGAAAAACCACTTTTCGCACTTGTGTTGGTGCAGGAAACCACTTTTGCACTTGTATTAGTGTGGGAAAAACACTTTTCGCACTTGTGTTAATGTTGAAAAACCACTTTTCGCACTTGTGTTAGTGTTGAAAAACCACTTTTCGCACTTGTGTTAGTGTTGAAAAACCACTTTTCGCACTTGTGTTGGTGCAGGACACCACTTTTGCACTTGTATTAGTGTGGAAAAAACACTTTTTGCACTTGTGATAGTGTTGAAAAACCACTTTTCGCACTTGTGTTAGTGTTGGAAAACCACTTTTCGCACTTGTGTTGGTGCAGGAAACCACTTTTGCACTTGTATTAGTGTGGAAAAACCACTTTTCGCACTTGTGTTAGTGTTGAAAAACCACTTTTCGCACTTGTGTTAGTGTTGAAAAACCACTTTTTGCACTTGTGTTGGAGCAGGAAACCACTTTTGCACTTGTATTAGTGTGGAAAAACACTTTTTGCACTTGTTATAGTGTTGAAAAACCACTTTTCGCACTTGTGTTAGTGTTGAAAAACCACTTTTCGCACTTGTGTTGGTGCAGGAAACCACTTTTGCACTTGTATTAGTGTGGAAAAAACACTTTTCGCACTTGTGTTAGTGTAGAAAAACCACTTTTCGCACTTGTGTTAGTGTTGAAAAACCACTTTTCGCACTTGTGTTAGTGTTGAAAAACCACTTTTCGCACTTGTGTTGGTGCAGGAAACCACTTTTGCACTTGTATTAGTGTGGAAAAACCACTTTTCGCGCTTGTGTTAGTGTTGAAAAGCCACTTTTCGCACTTCTGTTAGTGTTGTAAAACCACTTTTCGCACTTGTGTTGGTGCAGGAAACCACTTTTGCACTTGTATTAGTGTGGAAAAAAGACTTTTTGCACTTGTGATAGTGTTGAAAAACCACTTTTCGCACTTTTGTTAGTGTTGAAAAACCACTTTTCGCACTTGTGTTAGTGTTGAAAAACCACTTTTCGCACTTGTGTTGGTGCAGGAAACCACTTTTGCACTTGTATTAGTGTGGAAAAAACACTTTTCGCACTTGTGTTAGTGTTGAAAAACCACTTTTCGCACTTGTGTTCGTGTTGAAAAACCACTTTTCGCACTTGTGTTGGTGCAGGAAACCACTTTTGCACTTGTATTAGTGTGGGAAAACCACTTTTTGCACTTGTGTTAGTGTTGAAAAGCCACTTTTCGCACTTGTGTTAGTGTTGAAAAACCACTTTTCGCACTTGTGTTGGTGCAGGAAACCACTTTTGCACTTGTATTAGTGTGGAAAAACCACTTTTCACACTTGTGTTAGTGTTGAAAAACAACTTTTCGCACTTGTGTTAGTGTTGTAAAACCACTTTTCGCACTTGTGTTAGTGTTGAAAAACCACTTTTCGCATTTGTGTTGGTGCAGGAAACCACTTTTGCACTTGTATTGGTGTGGAAAAAACACTTTTCGCACTTGTGTTAGTGTTGAAAAACCACTTTTCGCACTTGTGTTAGTGTTGAAAAACCACTTTTCGCACTTGTGTTGGTGCAGGAAACCACTTTTGCACTTGTATTAGCGTGGAAAAACCACTTTTCGCACTTGTGTTAGTGTTGAAAAGCCACTTTTCGCACTTGTGTTAGTGTTGAAAAACCACTTTTCGCACTTGTGTTGGTGCAGGAAACCACTTTTGCACTTGTATTAGTGTGGAAAAACCACTTTTCGCACTTGTGTTAGTGTTGAAAAACCACTTTTCGCACTTGTGTTAGTGTTGAAAAACCACTTTTTGCACTTGTGTTGGAGCAGGAAACCACTTTTGCACTTGTATTAGTGTGGAAAAACACTTTTTGCACTTGTTATAGTGTTGAAAAACCACTTTTCGCACTTGTGTTGGTGCAGGAAACCACTTTTGCACTTGTATTAGTGTGGAAAAAACACTTTTTGCACTTGTGATAGTGTTGAAAAACCACTTTTCGCACTTGTGTTAGTGTTGAAAAACCACTTTTCGCACTTGTGTTAGTGTTGAAAAACCACTTTTCGCACTTGTGTTGGTGCAGGAAACCACTTTTGCACTTGTATTAGTGTGGAAAAAACACTTTTCGCACTTGTGTTAGTGTAGAAAAACCACTTTTCGCACTTGTGTTGGTGCAGGAAACCACTTTTGCACTTGTATTAGTGTGGAAAAACCACTTTTCGCACTTGTGTTAGTGTTGAAAAGCCACTTTTCGCACTTGTGTTAGTGTTGTAAAACCACTTTTCGCACTTGTGTTGGTGCAGGAAACCGCTTTTGCACTTGTATTAGTGTGGAAAAAAGACTTTTTGCACTTGTGATAGTGTT
Organism: Myxine glutinosa; assembly: GCF_964187855.1. Classification (NCBI taxonomy): domain Eukaryota; kingdom Metazoa; phylum Chordata; class Myxini; order Myxiniformes; family Myxinidae; genus Myxine; species Myxine glutinosa. Next base: position 28,773 of record NW_027618321.1, read on the forward strand.
GAAAAACCACTTTTCGCACTTTTGTTAGTGTTGAAAAACCACTTTTCGCACTTGTGTTAGTGTTGAAAAACCACTTTTCGCACTTGTGTTGGTGCAGGAAACCACTTTTGCACTTGTATTAGTGTGGAAAAACCACTTTTTGCACTTGTGTTAGTGTTGAAAATCCACTTTTCGCACTTGTGTTAGTGTTTAAAACCACTTTTCGCACTTGTGTTGGTGCAGGAAACCACTTTTGCACTTGTATTAGTGTGGAAAAACCACTTTTCACACTTGTGTTAGTGTTGAAAACAACTTTTCGCACTTGTGTTAGTGTTGTAAAACCACTTTTCGCACTTGTGTTAGTGTTGAAAAACCACTTTTCGCATTTGTGTTGGTGCAGGAAACCACTTTTGCACTTGTATTAGTGTGGAAAAAACACTTTTCACACTTGTGTTAGTGTTGAAAAACCACTTTTCGCACTTGTGTTAGTGTTGAAAAACCACTTTTCGCACTTGTGTTAGTGTTGAAAAACCACTTTTCGCACTTGTGTTAGTGTTGAAAAACCACTTTTCGCACTTGTGTTAGTGTGGAAAAACCACTTTTCGCACTTGTGTTAGTGTTGAAAAGCCACTTTTCGCACTTGTGTTAGTGTTGTAAAACCACTTTTCGCACTTGTGTTGGTGCAGGAAACCACTTTTCCACTTGTATTAGTGTGGAAAACCACTTTTCGCACTTGTGTTAGTGTTGAAAAGCCACTTTTCGCACTTGTGTTAGTGTTGTAAAACCACTTTTCGCACTTGTGTTGGTGCAGGAAACCACTTTTGCACTTGTATTAGTGTGGAAATACCACTTTTCGCACTTGTTAGTGTTGAAAAACCACTTTTCGCACTTGTGTTAGTGTTGAAAAACCACTTTTCGCACTTGTGTTAGTGTTGAAAAACCACTTTTCGCACTTGTGTTGGTGCAGGAAACCACTTTTGCACTTGTATTAGTGTGGAATAAAGACTTTTTGCACTTGTGATAGTGTTGAAAAACCAATTTTCGCACTTTTGTTAGTGTTGAAAAACCACTTTTCGCACTTGTGTTGGTGCAGGAAACCACTTTTGCACTTGTATTAGTGTGAAAAATCACTTTTCGCACTTGTGTTAGTGTTGAAAAACCACTTTTCGCACTTGTGTTAGTGTTGAAAAACCACTTTTCGCACTTGTGTTAGTGTTGAAAAACCACTTTTCGCACTTGTGTTGGTGCAGGAAACCACTTTTGCACTTGTATTAGTGTGGAAAAAACACTATTCACTCTTGTGTTAGTGTTGAAAAACCACTTTTCGCACTTGTGTTAGTGTTGAAAAACCACTTTTCGCACTTGTGTTAGTGTTGAAAAACCACTTTTCGCACTTGTGTTGGTGCAGGAAACCACTTTTGCACTTGTATTAGTGTGGAAAAACCACTTTTCGCACTTGTGTTAGTGTTGAAAAACCACTTTTCGCACTTGTGTTAGTGTTGAAACACCACTTTTCGCACATGTGTTGGTGCAGGAAACCACTTTTGCACTTGTATTAGTGTGGAAAAACACTTTTTGCACTTGTGATAGTGTTGAAAAACCACTTTTCGCACTTGTGTTAATGTTGAAAAACCACTTTTCGCACTTGTGTTAGTGTTGAAAAACCACTTTTCGCACTTGTGTTGGTGCAGGAAACCACTTTTGCACTTGTATTAGTGTGGAAAAAACACTTTTCGCACTTGTGTTAGTGTTGAAAAACCACTTTTCGCACTTGTGTTAGTGTTGAAAAACCACTTTTCGCACTTGTGTTAGTGTTGAAAAACCACTTTTCGCACTTGTGTTGGTGCAGGAAACCACTTTTGCACTTGTATTAGTGTGGAAAAAACACTTTTTGCACTTTTGATAGTGTTGAAAAACCACTTTTCGCACTTGTGTTGGTGCAGGAAACCACTATTGCACTTGTATTAGTGTGGAAAAACCACTTTTCGCACTTGTGTTAGTGTTGGAAAACCACTTTTCGCATTTGTGTTAGTGTTGAAAAACCACTTTTCGCACTTGTGTTGGTGCAGGAAACCACTTTTGCACTTGTATTAGTGTGGAAAAAACACTTTTTGCACTTGTGATAGTGTTGAAAAACCACTTTTCGCACTTGTGTTAGTGTTGAAAAACCACTTTTCGCACTTGTGTTGGTGCAGGAAACCACTTTTGCACTTGTATTAGTGTGCGAAAAAGACTTTTTGCACTTGTGATAGTGTTGAAAAACCACTTTTCGCACTTTTGTTAGTGTTGAAAAACCACTTTTCGCACTTGTGTTGGTGCAGGAAACCACTTTTGCACTTGTATTAGTGTGGAAAAACCACTTTTCGCACTTGTGTTAGTGTTGAAAAACCACTTTTCGCACTTGTGTTAGTGTTGAAAAACCACTTTTCGCACTTGTGTTAGTGTTGAAAAACCACTTTTCGCACTTGTGTTGGTGCAGGAAACCACTTTTGCACTTGTATTAGTGTGGAAAAAACACTTTTCGCACTTGTGTTAATGTTGAAAAACCACTTTTCGCACTTGTGTTAGTGTTGAAAAACCACTTTTCGCACTTGTGTTAGTGTTGAAAAACCACTTTTCGCACTTGTGTTGGTGCAGGAAACCACTTTTGCACTTGTATTAGTGTGGAAAAAACACTTTTTGCACTTGTGATAGTGTTGAAAAACCACTTTTCGCACTTCTGTTAGTGTTGAAAAACCACTTTTCGCACTTGTGTTGGTGCAGGAAACCACTTTTGCACTTGTATTAGTGTGGAAAAAACACTTTTCGCACTTGTGTTAATGTTGAAAAACCACTTTTCGCACTTGTGTTCGTGTTGAAAAACCACTTTTCGCACTTGTGTTAGTGTTGAAAAACCACTTTTCGCATTTGTGTTGGTGCAGGAAACCACTTTTGCACTTGTATTAGTGTGGAAAAAACACTTTTCGCACTTGTGTTAGTGTTGAAAAGCCACTTTTCGCACTTGTGTTAGTGTTGAAAAGCCACTTTTCGCACTTGTGTTAGTGTTGTAAAACCACTTTTCGCACTTGTGTTGGTGCAGGAAACCACTTTTGCACTTGTATTAGTGTGGAAAAACCACTTTTCGCACTTGTGTTAGTGTTGAAAAGCCAATTTTCGCACTTGTGTTAGTGTTGTAAAACCACTTTTCGCACTTGTGTTGGTACAGGAATCCACTTTTGCACTTGTATTAGTGTGGAAAAACCACTTTTCGCACTTGTGTTAGTGTTGAAAAACCACTTTTCGCACTTGTGTTAGTGTTGAAAAACCACTTTTCACACTTGTTAGTGTTGAAAAACCACTTTTCGCACTTGTGTTGGTGCAGGAAACCACTTTTGCACTTGTATTAGTGTGGAAAAAACACTTTTCGCACTTGTGTTAATGTTGAAAAACCACTTTTCACACTTTTGTTATTGTTGAAAAACCACTTTTCGCACTTGTGTTAGTGTTGAAAAACCACTTTTCGCACTTGTGTTGGTGCAGGAAACCACTTTTGCACTTGTATTAGTGTGGAAAAAACACTTTTTGCACTTGTGATAGTGTTGAAAAACCACTTTTAGCATTTGTGTTAGTGTTGAAAATCCACTTTTCGCACTTGTGTTGGTGCAGGAAACCACTTTTGCACTTGTATTAGTGTGGAAAATACACTTTTCGCACTTGTGTTAGTGTTGAAAAACCACTTTTCGCACTTGTGTTAGTGTTGAAAAACCACTTTTCGCACTTGTGTTGGTGCAGGAAACCACTTTTGCACTTGTATTAGTGTGGCAAAAACACTTTTTGCACTTGTGTTAGTGTTGAAAAACCACTTTTCGCACTTGTGTTAGTGTTGAAAAACCACTTTTCGCACTTGTGTTGGTGCAGGAAACCACTTTTGCACTTGTATTAGTGTGGAAAAACCACTTTTTGCACTTGTGTTAGTGTTGAAAAGCCACTTTTCGCACTTGTGTTAGTGTTGAAAAACCACTTTTCGCACTTGTGTTGGTGCAGGAAACCACTTTTGCACTTGTATTAGTGTGGAAAAACCACTTTTCACACTTGTGTTAGTGTTGAAAAACAACTTTTCGCACTTGTGTTAGTGTTGTAAAACCACTTTTCGCACTTGTGTTAGTGTTGAAAAACCACTTTTCGCATTTGTATTGGTGCAGGAAACCACTTTTGCACTTGTATTAGTGTGGAAAAAACACTTTTCGCACTTGTGTTAGTGTTGAAAAACCACTTTTCGCACTTGTGTTAGTGTTGAAAAACCACTTTTCGCACTTGTGTTAGTGTTGAAAAACCACTTTTCGCACTTGTGTTGGTGCAGGAAACCACTTTTGCACTTGTATTAGTGTGGAAAAAACACTTTTCGCACTTGTGTTAGTGTAGAAAAACCACTTTTCGCACTTGTGTTAGTGTTGAAAAACCACTTTTCGCACTTGTGTTAGTGTTGAAAAACCACTTTTCGCACTTGTGTTGGTGCAGGAAACCACTTTTGCACTTGTATTAGTGTGGAAAAACCACTTTTCGCGCTTGTGTTAGTGTTGAAAAGCCACTTTTCGCACTTCTGTTAGTGTTGTAAAACCACTTTTCGCACTTGTGTTGGTGCAGGAAACCACTTTTGCACTTGTATTAGTGTGGAAAAAAGACTTTTTGCACTTGTGATAGTGTTGAAAAACCACTTTTCGCACTTTTGTTAGTGTTGAAAAACCACTTTTCGCACTTGTGTTAGTGTTGAAAAACCACTTTTCGCACTTGTGTTGGTGCAGGAAACCACTTTTGCACTTGTATTAGTGTGGAAAAAACACTTTTCGCACTTGTGTTAGTGTTGAAAAACCACTTTTCGCACTTGTGTTCGTGTTGAAAAACCACTTTTCGCACTTGTGTTGGTGCAGGAAACCACTTTTGCACTTGTATTAGTGTGGGAAAACCACTTTTTGCACTTGTGTTAGTGTTGAAAAGCCACTTTTCGCACTTGTGTTAGTGTTGAAAAACCACTTTTCGCACTTGTGTTGGTGCAGGAAACCACTTTTGCACTTGTATTAGTGTGGAAAAACCACTTTTCACACTTGTGTTAGTGTTGAAAAACAACTTTTCGCACTTGTGTTAGTGTTGTAAAACCACTTTTCGCACTTGTGTTAGTGTTGAAAAACCACTTTTCGCATTTGTGTTGGTGCAGGAAACCACTTTTGCACTTGTATTGGTGTGGAAAAAACACTTTTCGCACTTGTGTTAGTGTTGAAAAACCACTTTTCGCACTTGTGTTAGTGTTGAAAAACCACTTTTCGCACTTGTGTTGGTGCAGGAAACCACTTTTGCACTTGTATTAGCGTGGAAAAACCACTTTTCGCACTTGTGTTAGTGTTGAAAAGCCACTTTTCGCACTTGTGTTAGTGTTGAAAAACCACTTTTCGCACTTGTGTTGGTGCAGGAAACCACTTTTGCACTTGTATTAGTGTGGAAAAACCACTTTTCGCACTTGTGTTAGTGTTGAAAAACCACTTTTCGCACTTGTGTTAGTGTTGAAAAACCACTTTTTGCACTTGTGTTGGAGCAGGAAACCACTTTTGCACTTGTATTAGTGTGGAAAAACACTTTTTGCACTTGTTATAGTGTTGAAAAACCACTTTTCGCACTTGTGTTGGTGCAGGAAACCACTTTTGCACTTGTATTAGTGTGGAAAAAACACTTTTTGCACTTGTGATAGTGTTGAAAAACCACTTTTCGCACTTGTGTTAGTGTTGAAAAACCACTTTTCGCACTTGTGTTAGTGTTGAAAAACCACTTTTCGCACTTGTGTTGGTGCAGGAAACCACTTTTGCACTTGTATTAGTGTGGAAAAAACACTTTTCGCACTTGTGTTAGTGTAGAAAAACCACTTTTCGCACTTGTGTTGGTGCAGGAAACCACTTTTGCACTTGTATTAGTGTGGAAAAACCACTTTTCGCACTTGTGTTAGTGTTGAAAAGCCACTTTTCGCACTTGTGTTAGTGTTGTAAAACCACTTTTCGCACTTGTGTTGGTGCAGGAAACCGCTTTTGCACTTGTATTAGTGTGGAAAAAAGACTTTTTGCACTTGTGATAGTGTTGAAAAACCACTTTTCGCACTTTTGTTAGTGTTGAAAAACCACTTTTCGCACTTGTGTTAGTGTTGAAAAACCACTTTTCGCACTTGTGTTGGTGCAGGAAACCACTTTTGCACTTGTATTAGTGTGGAAAAACCACTTTTTGCACTTGTGTTAGTGTTGAAAATCCACTTTTCGCACTTGTGTTAGTGTTTAAAACCACTTTTCGCACTTGTGTTGGTGCAGGAAACCACTTTTGCACTTGTATTAGTGTGGAAAAACCACTTTTCACACTTGTGTTAGTGTTGAAAACAACTTTTCGCACTTGTGTTAGTGTTGTAAAACCACTTTTCGCACTTGTGTTAGTGTTGAAAAACCACTTTTCGCATTTGTGTTGGTGCAGGAAACCACTTTTGCACTTGTATTAGTGTGGAAAAAACACTTTTCACACTTGTGTTAGTGTTGAAAAACCACTTTTCGCACTTGTGTTAGTGTTGAAAAACCACTTTTCGCACTTGTGTTAGTGTTGAAAAACCACTTTTCGCACTTGTGTTAGTGTGGAAAAACCACTTTTCGCACTTGTGTTAGTGTTGAAAAGCCACTTTTCGCACTTGTGTTAGTGTTGTAAAACCACTTTTCGCACTTGTGTTGGTGCAGGAAACCACTTTTCCACTTGTATTAGTGTGGAAAACCACTTTTCGCACTTGTGTTAGTGTTGAAAAGCCACTTTTCGCACTTGTGTTAGTGTTGTAAAACCACTTTTCGCACTTGTGTTGGTGCAGGAAACCACTTTTGCACTTGTATTAGTGTGGAAATACCACTTTTCGCACTTGTTAGTGTTGAAAAACCACTTTTCGCACTTGTGTTAGTGTTGAAAAACCACTTTTCGCACTTGTGTTAGTGTTGAAAAACCACTTTTCGCACTTGTGTTGGTGCAGGAAACCACTTTTGCACTTGTATTAGTGTGGAATAAAGACTTTTTGCACTTGTGATAGTGTTGAAAAACCAATTTTCGCACTTTTGTTAGTGTTGAAAAACCACTTTTCGCACTTGTGTTGGTGCAGGAAACCACTTTTGCACTTGTATTAGTGTGAAAAATCACTTTTCGCACTTGTGTTAGTGTTGAAAAACCACTTTTCGCACTTGTGTTAGTGTTGAAAAACCACTTTTCGCACTTGTGTTAGTGTTGAAAAACCACTTTTCGCACTTGTGTTGGTGCAGGAAACCACTTTTGCACTTGTATTAGTGTGGAAAAAACACTATTCACTCTTGTGTTAGTGTTGAAAAACCACTTTTCGCACTTGTGTTAGTGTTGAAAAACCACTTTTCGCACTTGTGTTAGTGTTGAAAAACCACTTTTCGCACTTGTGTTGGTGCAGGAAACCACTTTTGCACTTGTATTAGTGTGGAAAAACCACTTTTCGCACTTGTGTTAGTGTTGAAAAACCACTTTTCGCACTTGTGTTAGTGTTGAAACACCACTTTTCGCACATGTGTTGGTGCAGGAAACCACTTTTGCACTTGTATTAGTGTGGAAAAACACTTTTTGCACTTGTGATAGTGTTGAAAAACCACTTTTCGCACTTGTGTTAATGTTGAAAAACCACTTTTCGCACTTGTGTTAGTGTTGAAAAACCACTTTTCGCACTTGTGTTGGTGCAGGAAACCACTTTTGCACTTGTATTAGTGTGGAAAAAACACTTTTCGCACTTGTGTTAGTGTTGAAAAACCACTTTTCGCACTTGTGTTAGTGTTGAAAAACCACTTTTCGCACTTGTGTTAGTGTTGAAAAACCACTTTTCGCACTTGTGTTGGTGCAGGAAACCACTTTTGCACTTGTATTAGTGTGGAAAAAACACTTTTTGCACTTTTGATAGTGTTGAAAAACCACTTTTCGCACTTGTGTTGGTGCAGGAAACCACTATTGCACTTGTATTAGTGTGGAAAAACCACTTTTCGCACTTGTGTTAGTGTTGGAAAACCACTTTTCGCATTTGTGTTAGTGTTGAAAAACCACTTTTCGCACTTGTGTTGGTGCAGGAAACCACTTTTGCACTTGTATTAGTGTGGAAAAAACACTTTTTGCACTTGTGATAGTGTTGAAAAACCACTTTTCGCACTTGTGTTAGTGTTGAAAAACCACTTTTCGCACTTGTGTTGGTGCAGGAAACCACTTTTGCACTTGTATTAGTGTGCGAAAAAGACTTTTTGCACTTGTGATAGTGTTGAAAAACCACTTTTCGCACTTTTGTTAGTGTTGAAAAACCACTTTTCGCACTTGTGTTGGTGCAGGAAACCACTTTTGCACTTGTATTAGTGTGGAAAAACCACTTTTCGCACTTGTGTTAGTGTTGAAAAACCACTTTTCGCACTTGTGTTAGTGTTGAAAAACCACTTTTCGCACTTGTGTTAGTGTTGAAAAACCACTTTTCGCACTTGTGTTGGTGCAGGAAACCACTTTTGCACTTGTATTAGTGTGGAAAAAACACTTTTCGCACTTGTGTTAATGTTGAAAAACCACTTTTCGCACTTGTGTTAGTGTTGAAAAACCACTTTTCGCACTTGTGTTAGTGTTGAAAAACCACTTTTCGCACTTGTGTTGGTGCAGGAAACCACTTTTGCACTTGTATTAGTGTGGAAAAAACACTTTTTGCACTTGTGATAGTGTTGAAAAACCACTTTTCGCACTTCTGTTAGTGTTGAAAAACCACTTTTCGCACTTGTGTTGGTGCAGGAAACCACTTTTGCACTTGTATTAGTGTGGAAAAAACACTTTTCGCACTTGTGTTAATGTTGAAAAACCACTTTTCGCACTTGTGTTCGTGTTGAAAAACCACTTTTCGCACTTGTGTTAGTGTTGAAAAACCACTTTTCGCATTTGTGTTGGTGCAGGAAACCACTTTTGCACTTGTATTAGTGTGGAAAAAACACTTTTCGCACTTGTGTTAGTGTTGAAAAGCCACTTTTCGCACTTGTGTTAGTGTTGAAAAGCCACTTTTCGCACTTGTGTTAGTGTTGTAAAACCACTTTTCGCACTTGTGTTGGTGCAGGAAACCACTTTTGCACTTGTATTAGTGTGGAAAAACCACTTTTCGCACTTGTGTTAGTGTTGAAAAGCCAATTTTCGCACTTGTGTTAGTGTTGTAAAACCACTTTTCGCACTTGTGTTGGTACAGGAATCCACTTTTGCACTTGTATTAGTGTGGAAAAACCACTTTTCGCACTTGTGTTAGTGTTGAAAAACCACTTTTCGCACTTGTGTTAGTGTGGAAAAACCACTTTTCACACTTGTTAGTGTTGAAAAACCACTTTTCGCACTTGTGTTGGTGCAGGAAACCACTTTTGCACTTGTATTAGTGTGGAAAAAACACTTTTCGCACTTGTGTTAATGTTGAAAAACCACTTTTCGCACTTTTGTTATTGTTGAAAAACCACTTTTCGCACTTGTGTTAGTGTTGAAAAACCACTTTTCGCACTTGTGTTGGTGCAGGAAACCACTTTTGCACTTGTATTAGTGTGGAAAAAACACTTTTTGCACTTGTGATAGTGTTGAAAAACCACTTTTAGCATTTGTGTTAGTGTTGAAAATCCACTTTTCGCACTTGTGTTGGTGCAGGAAACCACTTTTGCACTTGTATTAGTGTGGAAAATACACTTTTCGCACTTGTGTTAGTGTTGAAAAACCACTTTTCGCACTTGTGTTAGTGTTGAAAAACCACTTTTCGCACTTGTGTTGGTGCAGGAAACCACTTTTGCACTTGTATTAGTGTGGCAAAAACACTTTTTGCACTTGTGTTAGTGTTGAAAAACCACTTTTCGCACTTGTGTTAGTGTTGAAAAACCACTTTTCGCACTTGTGTTGTTGCAGGAAACCACTTTTGCACTTGTATTAGTGTGGAAAAACCACTTTTTGCACTTGTGTTAGTGTTGAAAAGCCACTTTTCGCACTTGTGTTAGTGTTGAAAAACCACTTTTCGCACTTGTGTTGGTGCAGGAAACCACTTTTGCACTTGTATTAGTGTGGAAAAACCACTTTTCACACTTGTGTTAGTGTTGAAAAACAACTTTTCGCACTTGTGTTAGTGTTGTAAAACCACTTTTCGCACTTGTGTTAGTGTTGAAAAACCACTTTTCGCATTTGTATTGGTGCAGGAAACCACTTTTGCACTTGTATTAGTGTGGAAAAAACACTTTTCGCACTTGTGTTAGTGTTGAAAAACCACTTTTCGCACTTGTGTTAGTGTTGAAAAACCACTTTTCGCACTTGTGTTGGTGCAGGAAACCACTTTTGCACTTGTATTAGTGTGGAAAAACCACTTTTCGCACTTGTGTTAGTGTTGAAAAACCACTTTTTGCACTTGTGTTAGTGTTGAAAAACCACTTTTCGCACTTGTGTTAGTGTTGAAAAACCACTTTTCGCACTTGTGTTGGTGCAGGAAACCACTTTTGCACTTGTATTAGTGTGGAAAAAACACTTTTCGCACTTGTGTTAATGTTGAAAAACCACTTTTCGCACTTGTGTTAGTGTTGAAAACCACTTTTCGCACTTGTGTTTGTGTTGAAAAACCACTTTTCGCATTTGTGTTGCTGCAGGAAACCACTTTTGCACTTGTATTAGTGTGGAAAAAACACTTTTTGCACTTGTGATAGTGTTGAAAAACCACTTTTAGCACTTGTGTTGGTGTTGAAAAACCACTTTTCGCACTTGTGTTGGTGCAGGAAACCACTTTTGCACTTGTATTAGTGTGGAAAAAACACTTTTCGCACTTGTGTTAGTGTTGAAAAACCACTTTTCGCACTTGTGTTGGTGCAGGAAACCACTTTCGCACTTGTATTAGTGTGGCAAAAACACTTTTCGCACTTGTGTTAGTGTTGAAAAACCACTTTTCGCACTTGTGTTAGTGTTGAAAAACCACTTTTCGCACTTGTGTTGGTGCAGGAAACCACTTTTGCACTTGTATTAGTGTTGAAAAACCACTTTTCGCACTTGTGTTAGTGTTGAAAAACCACTTTTCGCACTTGTGTTAGTGTTGAAAAACCACTTTTCGCACTTGTGTTGGTGCAGGAAACCACTTTTGCACTTGTATTAGTGTGGAAAAGCCACTTTTCGCACTTGTGTTAGTGTTGAAAAGCCACTTTTCGCACTTGTGTTAGTGTTGTAAAACCACTTTTCGCACTTGTGTAGGTGCAGGAAACCACCTTTCCACTTGTATTAGTGTGGAAAAACCACTTTTCGCACTTGTGTTAGTGTTGAAAAGCCACTTTTCACACTTGTGTTAGTGTTGTAAAACCACTTTTCGCACTTGTGTTGGTGCAGGAAACCACTTTTGCACTTGTATTAGTGTGGAAAAACCACTTTTCTCACTTGTGTTAGTGTTGAAAAACCACTTTTCGCACTTGTGTTAGTGTTGAAAAACCACTTTTCGCACTTGTGTTAGTGTTGAAAAACCACTTTTCGCACTTGTGTTGGTGCAGGAAACCACTTTTGCACTTGTATTAGTGTGGGAAAAACACTTTTCGCACTTGTGTTAATGTTGAAAAACCACTTTTCGCACTTGTGTTAGTGTTGAAAAACCACTTTTCGCACTTGTGTTAGTGTTGAAAAACCACTTTTCGCACTTGTGTTGGTGCAGGACACCACTTTTGCACTTGTATTAGTGTGGAAAAAACACTTTTTGCACTTGTGATAGTGTTGAAAAACCACTTTTCGCACTTGTGTTAGTGTTGAAAAACCACTTTTCGCACTTGTGTTGGTGCAGGAAACCACTTTTGCACTTGTATTAGTGTGGAAAAACCACTTTTCGCACTTGTTAGTGTTGAAAAACCACTTTTCGCACTTGTGTTAGTGTTGAAAAACCACTTTTTGCACTTGTGTTGGAGCAGGAAACCACTTTTGCACTTGTATTAGTGTGGAAAAAACACTTTTTGCACTTGTGATAGTGTTGAAAAACCACTTTTCGCACTTGTGTTAGTGTTGAAAAACCACTTTTCGCACTTGTGTTAGTGTTGAAAAACCACTTTTCGCACTTGTGTTGGTGCAGGAAACCACTTTTGCACTTGTATTAGTGTGGAAAAAACACTTTTCGCACTTGTGTTAGTGTAGAAAAACCACTTTTCGCACTTGTGTTAGTGTTGAAAAACCACTTTTCGCACTTGTGTTAGTGTTGAAAAACCACTTTTCGCACTTGTGTTGGTACAGGAAACCACTTTTGCACTTGTATTAGTGTGGAAAAAAGACTTTTTGCACTTGTGATAGTGTTGAAAAACCACTTTTCGCACTTTTGTTAGTGTTGAAAAACCACTTTTCGCACTTGTGTTAGTGTTGAAAAACCACTTTTCGCACTTGTGTTGGTGCAGGAAACCACTTTTGCACTTGTATTAGTGTGGAAATAACACTTTTCGCACTTGTGTTAGTGTTGAAAAACCACTTTTCGCACTTGTGTTCGTGTTGAAAAACCACTTTTCGCACTTGTGTTGGTGCAGGAAACCACTTTTGCACTTGTATTAGTGTGGGAAAACCACTTTTTGCACTTGTGTTAGTGTTGAAAAGCCACTTTTCGCACTTGTGTTAGTGTTGAAAAACCACTTTTCGCACTTGTGTTGGTGCAGGAAACCACTTTTGCACTTGTATTAGTGTGGAAAAACCACTTTTCACACTTGTGTTAGTGTTGAAAAACAACTTTTCGCACTTGTGTTAGTGTTGTAAAACCACTTTTCGCACTTGTGTTAGTGTTGAAAAACCACTTTTCGCATTTGTGTTGGTGCAGGAAACCACTTTTGCACTTGTATTAGTGTGGAAAAAACACTTTTCGCACTTGTGTTAGTGTTGAAAAACCACTTTTCGCACTTGTGTTAGTGTTGAAAAACCACTTTTCGCACTTGTGTTAGTGTTGAAAAACCACTTTTCGCACTTGTGTTGGTGCAGGAAACCACTTTTGCACTTGTATTAGCGTGGAAAAACCACTTTTCGCACTTGTGTTAGTGTTGAAAAGCCACTTTTCGCACTTGTGTTAGTGTTGAAAAACCACTTTTCGCACTTGTGTTGGTGCAGGAAACCACTTTTGCACTTGTATTAGTGTGGAAAAACCACTTTTCGCACTTGTGTTAGTGTTGAAAAACCACTTTTCGCACTTGTGTTAGTGTTGAAAAACCACTTTTTGCACTTGTGTTGGAGCAGGAAACCACTTTTGCACTTGTATTAGTGTGGAAAAACACTTTTTGCACTTGTTATAGTGTTGAAAAACCACTTTTCGCACTTGTGTTGGTGCAGGAAACCACTTTTGCACTTGTATTAGTGTGGAAAAAAGACTTTTTGCACTTGTGATAGTGTTGAAAAACCACTTTTCGCACTTTTGTTAGTGTTGAAAAACCACTTTTCGCACTTGTGTTAGTGTAGAAAAACCACTTTTCGCACTTGTGTTGGTGCAGGAAACCACTTTTGCACTTGTATTAGTGTGAAAAAACCACTTTTCGCACTTGTGTTAGTGTTGAAAAGCCACTTTTCGCACTTGTGTTAGTGTTGTAAAACCACTTTTCGCACTTGTGTTGGTGCAGGAAACCACTTTTGCACTTGTATTAGTGTGGAAAAAAGACTTTTTGCACTTGTGATAGTGTTGAAAAACCACTTTTCGCACTTTTGTTAGTGTTGAAAAACCACTTTTCGCACTTGTGTTAGTGTTGAAAAACCACTTTTCGCACTTGTGTTGGTGCAGGAAACCACTTTTGCACTTGTATTAGTGTGGAAAAAACACTTTTCGCACTTGTGTTAGTGTTGAAAAACCACTTTTCGCACTTGTGTTCGTGTTGAAAAACCACTTTTCGCACTTGTGTTGGTGCAGGAAACCACTTTTGCACTTGTATTAGTGTGGAAAAACCACTTTTTGCACTTGTGTTAGTGTTGAAAATCCACTTTTCGCACTTGTGTTAGTGTTGAAAAACCACTTTTCGCACTTGTGTTGGTGCAGGAAACCACTTTTGCACTTGTATTAGTGTGGAAAAACCACTTTTCACACTTGTGTTAGTGTTGAAAACAACTTTTCGCACTTGTGTTAGTGTTGTAAAACCACTTTTCGCACTTGTGTTAGTGTTGAAAAACCACTTTTCGCATTTGTGTTGGTGCAGGAAACCACTTTTGCACTTGTATTAGTGTGGAAAAAACACTTTTCACACTTGTGTTAGTGTTGAAAAACCACTTTTCGCACTTGTGTTAGTGTTGAAAAACCACTTTTCGCACTTGTGTTAGTGTTGAAAAACCACTTTTCGCACTTGTGTTAGTGTGGAAAAACCACTTTTCGCACTTGTGTTAGTGTTGAAAAGCCACTTTTCGCACTTGTGTTAGTGTTGTAAAACCACTTTTCGCACTTGTGTTGGTGCAGGAAACCACTTTTCCACTTGTATTAGTGTGGAAAAACCACTTTTCGCACTTGTGTTAGTGTTGAAAAGCCACTTTTCGCACTTGTGTTAGTGTTGTAAAACCACTTTTCGCACTTGTGTTGGTGCAGGAAACCACTTTTGCACTTGTATTAGTGTGGAAATACCACTTTTCGCACTTGTTAGTGTTGAAAAACCACTTTTCGCACTTGTGTTAGTGTTGAAAAACCACTTTTCGCACTTGTGTTAGTGTTGAAAAACCACTTTTCGCACTTGTGTTGGTGCAGGAAACCACTTTTGCACTTGTATTAGTGTGGAAATAACACTTTTCGCACTTGTGTTAGTGTTGAAAAACCACTTTTCGCACTTGTGTTCGTGTTGAAAAACCACTTTTCGCACTTGTGTTGGTGCAGGAAACCACTTTTGCACTTGTATTAGTGTGGGAAAACCACTTTTTGCACTTGTGTTAGTGTTGAAAAGCCACTTTTCGCACTTGTGTTAGTGTTGAAAAACCACTTTTCGCACTTGTGTTGGTGCAGGAAACCACTTTTGCACTTGTATTAGTGTGGAAAAACCACTTTTCACACTTGTGTTAGTGTTGAAAAACAACTTTTCGCACTTGTGTTAGTGTTGTAAAACCACTTTTCGCACTTGTGTTAGTGTTGAAAAACCACTTTTCGCATTTGTGTTGGTGCAGGAAACCACTTTTGCACTTGTATTAGTGTGGAAAAAACACTTTTCGCACTTGTGTTAGTGTTGAAAAACCACTTTTCGCACTTGTGTTAGTGTTGAAAAACCACTTTTCGCACTTGTGTTAGTGTTGAAAAACCACTTTTCGCACTTGTGTTGGTGCAGGAAACCACTTTTGCACTTGTATTAGCGTGGAAAAACCACTTTTCGCACTTGTGTTAGTGTTGAAAAGCCACTTTTCGCACTTGTGTTAGTGTTGAAAAACCACTTTTCGCACTTGTGTTGGTGCAGGAAACCACTTTTGCACTTGTATTAGTGTGGAAAAACCACTTTTCGCACTTGTGTTAGTGTTGAAAAACCACTTTTCGCACTTGTGTTAGTGTTGAAAAACCACTTTTTGCACTTGTGTTGGAGCAGGAAACCACTTTTGCACTTGTATTAGTGTGGAAAAACACTTTTTGCACTTGTGTTAGTGTTGTAAAACCACTTTTCGCACTTGTGTTGGTGCAGGAAACCACTTTTGCACTTGTATTAGTGTGGAAAAAACACTTTTCGCACTTGTGTTAGTGTAGAAAAACCACTTTTCGCACTTGTGTTGGTGCAGGAAACCACTTTTGCACTTGTATTAGTGTGAAAAAACCACTTTTCGCACTTGTGTTAGTGTTGAAAAGCCACTTTTCGCACTTGTGTTAGTGTTGTAAAACCACTTTTCGCACTTGTGTTGGTGCAGGAAACCACTTTTGCACTTGTATTAGTGTGGAAAAAAGACTTTTTGCACTTGTGATAGTGTTGAAAAACCACTTTTCGCACTTTTGTTAGTGTTGAAAAACCACTTTTCGCACTTGTGTTAGTGTTGAAAAACCACTTTTCGCACTTGTGTTGGTGCAGGAAACCACTTTTGCACTTGTATTAGTGTGGAAAAAACACTTTTCGCACTTGTGTTAGTGTTGAAAAACCACTTTTCGCACTTGTGTTCGTGTTGAAAAACCACTTTTCGCACTTGTGTTGGTGCAGGAAACCACTTTTGCACTTGTATTAGTGTGGAAAAACCACTTTTTGCACTTGTGTTAGTGTTGAAAATCCACTTTTCGCACTTGTGTTAGTGTTGAAAAACCACTTTTCGCACTTGTGTTGGTGCAGGAAACCACTTTTGCACTTGTATTAGTGTGGAAAAACCACTTTTCACACTTGTGTTAGTGTTGAAAACAACTTTTCGCACTTGTGTTAGTGTTGTAAAACCACTTTTCGCACTTGTGTTAGTGTTGAAAAACCACTTTTCGCATTTGTGTTGGTGCAGGAAACCACTTTTCCACTTGTATTAGTGTGGAAAAACCACTTTTCGCACTTGTGTTAGTGTTGAAAAGCCACTTTTCGCACTTGTGTTAGTGTTGTAAAACCACTTTTCGCACTTGTGTTGGTGCAGGAAACCACTTTTGCACTTGTATTAGTGTGGAAATACCACTTTTCGCACTTGTTAGTGTTGAAAAACCACTTTTCGCACTTGTGTTAGTGTTGAAAAACCACTTTTCGCACTTGTGTTAGTGTTGAAAAACCACTTTTCGCACTTGTGTTGGTGCAGGAAACCACTTTTGCACTTGTATTAGTGTGGAAATAACACTTTTCGCACTTGTGTTAGTGTTGAAAAACCACTTTTCGCACTTGTGTTCGTGTTGAAAAACCACTTTTCGCACTTGTGTTGGTGCAGGAAACCACTTTTGCACTTGTATTAGTGTGGGAAAACCACTTTTTGCACTTGTGTTAGTGTTGAAAAGCCACTTTTCGCACTTGTGTTAGTGTTGAAAAACCACTTTTCGCACTTGTGTTGGTGCAGGAAACCACTTTTGCACTTGTATTAGTGTGGAAAAACCACTTTTCACACTTGTGTTAGTGTTGAAAAACAACTTTTCGCACTTGTGTTAGTGTTGTAAAACCACTTTTCGCACTTGTGTTAGTGTTGAAAAACCACTTTTCGCATTTGTGTTGGTGCAGGAAACCACTTTTGCACTTGTATTAGTGTGGAAAAAACACTTTTCGCACTTGTGTTAGTGTTGAAAAACCACTTTTCGCACTTGTGTTAGTGTTGAAAAACCACTTTTCGCACTTGTGTTAGTGTTGAAAAACCACTTTTCGCACTTGTGTTGGTGCAGGAAACCACTTTTGCACTTGTATTAGCGTGGAAAAACCACTTTTCGCACTTGTGTTAGTGTTGAAAAGCCACTTTTCGCACTTGTGTTAGTGTTGAAAAACCACTTTTCGCACTTGTGTTGGTGCAGGAAACCACTTTTGCACTTGTATTAGTGTGGAAAAACCACTTTTCGCACTTGTGTTAGTGTTGAAAAACCACTTTTCGCACTTGTGTTAGTGTTGAAAAACCACTTTTTGCACTTGTGTTGGAGCAGGAAACCACTTTTGCACTTGTATTAGTGTGGAAAAACACTTTTTGCACTTGTTATAGTGTTGAAAAACCACTTTTCGCACTTGTGTTGGTGCAGGAAACCACTTTTGCACTTGTATTAGTGTGGAAAAAACACTTTTTGCACTTGTGATAGTGTTGAAAAACCACTTTTCGCACTTGTGTTAGTGTTGAAAAACCACTTTTCGCACTTGTGTTAGTGTTGGAAAACCACTTTTCGCACTTGTGTTGGTGCAGGAAACCACTTTTGCACTTGTATTAGTGTGGAAAAAACACTTTTCGCACTTGTGTTAGTGTAGAAAAACCACTTTTCGCACTTGTGTTGGTGCAGGAAACCACTTTTGCACTTGTATTAGTGTGAAAAAACCACTTTTCGCACTTGTGTTAGTGTTGAAAAGCCACTTTTCGCACTTGTGTTAGTGTTGTAAAACCACTTTTCGCACTTGTGTTGGTGCAGGAAACCACTTTTGCACTTGTATTAGTGTGGAAAAAAGACTTTTTGCACTTGTGATAGTGTTGAAAAACCACTTTTCGCACTTTTGTTAGTGTTGAAAAACCACTTTTCGCACTTGTGTTAGTGTTGAAAAACCACTTTTCGCACTTGTGTTGGTGCAGGAAACCACTTTTGCACTTGTATTAGTGTGGAAAAAACACTTTTCGCACTTGTGTTAGTGTTGAAAAACCACTTTTCGCACTTGTGTTCGTGTTGAAAAACCACTTTTCGCACTTGTGTTGGTGCAGGAAACCACTTTTGCACTTGTATTAGTGTGGAAAAACCACTTTTTGCACTTGTGTTAGTGTTGAAAATCCACTTTTCGCACTTGTGTTAGTGTTGAAAAACCACTTTTCGCACTTGTGTTGGTGCAGGAAACCACTTTTGCACTTGTATTAGTGTGGAAAAACCACTTTTCACACTTGTGTTAGTGTTGAAAACAACTTTTCGCACTTGTGATAGTGTTGAAAAACCACTTTTCGCACTTGTGTTAGTGTTGAAAAACCACTTTTCGCATTTGTGTTGGTGCAGGAAACCACTTTTGCACTTGTATTAGTGTGGAAAAAACACTTTTCACACTTGTGTTAGTGTTGAAAAACCACTTTTCTCACTTGTGTTAGTGTTGAAAAACCACTTTTCGCACTTGTGTTAGTGTTGAAAAACCACTTTTCGCACTTGTGTTAGTGTGGAAAAACCACTTTTCGCACTTGTGTTAGTGTTGAAAAGCCACTTTTCGCACTTGTGTTAGTGTTGTAAAACCACTTTTCGCACTTGTGTTGGTGCAGGAAACCACTTTTCCACTTGTATTAGTGTGGAAAAACCACTTTTCGCACTTGTGTTAGTGTTGAAAAGCCACTTTTCGCACTTGTGTTAGTGTTGTAAAACCACTTTTCGCACTTGTGTTGGTGCAGGAAACCACTTTTGCACTTGTATTAGTGTGGAAATACCACTTTTCGCACTTGTTAGTGTTGAAAAACCACTTTTCGCACTTGTGTTAGTGTTGAAAAACCACTTTTCGCACTTGTGTTAGTGTTGAAAAACCACTTTTCGCACTTGTGTTGGTGCAGGAAACCACTTTTGCACTTGTATTAGTGTGGAATAAAGACTTTTTGCACTTGTGATAGTGTTGAAAAACAATTTTCGCACTTTTGTTAGTGTTGAAAAACCACTTTTCGCACTTGTGTTGGTGCAGGAAACCACTTTTGCACTTGTATTAGTGTGAAAAATCACTTTTCGCACTTGTGTTAGTGTTGAAAAACCACTTTTCGCACTTGTGTTAGTGTTGAAAAACCACTTTTCGCACTTGTGTTAGTGTTGAAAAACCACATTTCGCACTTGTGTTGGTGCAGGAAACCACTTTTGCACTTGTATTAGTGTGGAAAAAACACTATTCGCTCTTGTGTTAGTGTTGAAAAACCACTTTTCGCACTTGTGTTAGTGTTGAAAAACCACTTTTCGCACTTGTGTTAGTGTTGAAAAACCACTTTTCGCACTTGTGTTGGTGCAGGAAACCACTTTTGCACTTGTATTAGTGTGGAAAAACCACTTTTCGCACTTGTGTTAGTGTTGAAAAGCCACTTTTCGCACTTGTGTTAGTGTTGTAAAACCACTTTTCGCACTTGTGTTGGTGCAGGAAACCACTTTTGCACTTGTATTAGTGTGGAAATACCACTTTTCGCACTTGTTAGTGTTGAAAAACCACTTTTCGCACTTGTGTTAGTGTTGAAAAACCACTTTTCGCACTTGTGTTAGTGTTGAAAAACCACTTTTCGCACTTGTGTTGGTGCAGGAAACCACTTTTGCACTTGTATTAGTGTGGAATAAAGACTTTTTGCACTTGTGATAGTGTTGAAAAACAATTTTCGCACTTTTGTTAGTGTTGAAAAACCACTTTTCGCACTTGTGTTGGTGCAGGAAACCACTTTTGCACTTGTATTAGTGTGAAAAATCACTTTTCGCACTTGTGATAGTGTTGAAAAACCACTTTTCGCACTTGTGTTAATGTTGAAAAACCACTTTTCGCACTTGTGTTAGTGTTGAAAAACCACTTTTCGCACTTGTGTTGGTGCAGGAAACCACTTTTGCACTTGTATTAGTGTGGAAAAAACACTTTTCGCACTTGTGTTAGTGTTGAAAAACCACTTTTCGCACTTGTGTTAGTGTTGAAAAACCACTTTTCGCACTTGTGTTAGTGTTGAAAAACCACTTTTCGCACTTGTGTTGGTGCAGGAAACCACTTTTGCACTTGTATTAGTGTGGAAAAAACACTTTTTGCACTTTTGATAGTGTTGAAAAACCACTTTTCGCACTTGTGTTGGTGCAGGAAACCACTATTGCACTTGTATTAGTGTGGAAAAACCACTTTTCGCACTTGTGTTAGTGTTGGAAAACCACTTTTCGCATTTGTGTTAGTGTTGAAAAACCACTTTTCGCACTTGTGTTGGTGCAGGAAACCACTTTTGCACTTGTATTAGTGTGGAAAAAACACTTTTTGCACTTGTGATAGTGTTGAAAAACCACTTTTCGCACTTGTGTTAGTGTTGAAAAACCACTTTTCGCACTTGTGTTGGTGCAGGAAACCACTTTTGCACTTGTATTAGTGTGGAAAAACCACTTTTCACACTTGTGTTAGTGTTGAAAGACAACTTTTCGCACTTGTGTTGGTGCAGGAAACCACTTTTGCACTTGTATTAGTGTGGAAAAGCCACTTTTGGCACTTGTGTTAGTGTTGAAAAACCACTTTTCGCACTTGTGTTAGTGTTGAAAAACCACTTTTCATAGTTGTGTTGGTGCAGGAAACCACTTTTGCACTTGTATTAGTGTGGAAAAACCACTTTTCGCACTTGTGTTAGTGTTGAAAAACCACTTTTCGCACTTGTGTTAGTGTTGAAAAACCACTTTTCGCACTTGTGTTGGTGCAGGAAACCACTTTTGCACTTGTATTAGTGTGGGAAAAACACTTTTCGCACTTGTGTTAGTGTTGAAAAACCACTTTTCGCACTTGTGTTCGTGTTGAAAAACCACTTTTCGCACTTGTGTTGGTGCAGGAAACCACTTTTGCACTTGTATTAGTGTGGGAAAACCACTTTTTGCACTTGTGTTAGTGTTGAAAAGCCACTTTTCGCACTTGTGTTAGTGTTGAAAAACCACTTTTCGCACTTGTGTTGGTGCAGGAAACCACTTTTGCACTTGTATTAGTGTGGAAAAGCCACTTTTGGCACTTGTGTTAGTGTTGAAAAACCACTTTTCGCACTTGTGTTAGTGTTGAAAAACCACTTTTCGCAGTTGTGTTGGTGCAGGAAACCACTTTTGCACTTGTATTAGTGTGGAAAAACCACTTTTCGCACTTGTGTTAGTGTTGAAAAACCACTTTTCGCACTTGTGTTAGTGTTGAAAAACCACTTTTCGCACTTGTGTTGGTGCAGGAAACCACTTTTGCACTTGTATTAGTGTGGGAAAAACACTTTTCGCACTTGTGTTAGTGTTGAAAAACCACTTTTCGCACTTGTGTTCGTGTTGAAAAACCACTTTTCGCACTTGTGTTGGTGCAGGAAACCACTTTTGCACTTGTATTAGTGTGGGAAAACCACTTTTTGCACTTGTGTTAGTGTTGAAAAGCCACTTTTCGCACTTGTGTTAGTGTTGAAAAACCACTTTTCGCATTTGTGTTGGTGCAGGAAACCACTTTTGCACTTGTATTAGTGTGGAAAAAACACTTTTCACACTTGTGTTAGTGTTGAAAAACCACTTTTCTCACTTGTGTTAGTGTTGAAAAACCACTTTTCGCACTTGTGTTAGTGTTGAAAAACCACTTTTCGCACTTGTGTTAGTGTGGAAAAACCACTTTTCGCACTTGTGTTAGTGTTGAAAAGCCACTTTTCGCACTTGTGTTAGTGTTGTAAAACCACTTTTCGCACTTGTGTTGGTGCAGGAAACCACTTTTCCACTTGTATTAGTGTGGAAAAACCACTTTTCGCACTTGTGTTAGTGTTGAAAAGCCACTTTTCGCACTTGTGTTAGTGTTGTAAAACCACTTTTCGCACTTGTGTTGGTGCAGGAAACCACTTTTGCACTTGTATTAGTGTGGAAATACCACTTTTCGCACTTGTTAGTGTTGAAAAACCACTTTTCGCACTTGTGTTAGTGTTGAAAAACCACTTTTCGCACTTGTGTTAGTGTTGAAAAACCACTTTTCGCACTTGTGTTGGTGCAGGAAACCACTTTTGCACTTGTATTAGTGTGGAATAAAGACTTTTTGCACTTGTGATAGTGTTGAAAAACAATTTTCGCACTTTTGTTAGTGTTGAAAAACCACTTTTCGCACTTGTGTTGGTGCAGGAAACCACTTTTGCACTTGTATTAGTGTGAAAAATCACTTTTCGCACTTGTGTTAGTGTTGAAAAACCACTTTTCGCACTTGTGTTAGTGTTGAAAAACCACTTTTCGCACTTGTGTTAGTGTTGAAAAACCACTTTTCGCACTTGTGTTGGTGCAGGAAACCACTTTTGCACTTGTATTAGTGTGGAAAAAACACTATTCGCTCTTGTGTTAGTGTTGAAAAACCACTTTTCGCACTTGTGTTAGTGTTGAAAAACCACTTTTCGCACTTGTGTTAGTGTTGAAAAACCACTTTTCGCACTTGTGTTGGTGCAGGAAACCACTTTTGCACTTGTATTAGTGTGGAAAAACCACTTTTCGCACTTGTGTTAGTGTTGAAAAGCCACTTTTCGCACTTGTGTTAGTGTTGTAAAACCACTTTTCGCACTTGTGTTGGTGCAGGAAACCACTTTTGCACTTGTATTAGTGTGGAAATACCACTTTTCGCACTTGTTAGTGTTGAAAAACCACTTTTCGCACTTGTGTTAGTGTTGAAAAACCACTTTTCGCACTTGTGTTAGTGTTGAAAAACCACTTTTCGCACTTGTGTTGGTGCAGGAAACCACTTTTGCACTTGTATTAGTGTGGAATAAAGACTTTTTGCACTTGTGATAGTGTTGAAAAACAATTTTCGCACTTTTGTTAGTGTTGAAAAACCACTTTTCGCACTTGTGTTGGTGCAGGAAACCACTTTTGCACTTGTATTAGTGTGAAAAATCACTTTTCGCACTTGTGATAGTGTTGAAAAACCACTTTTCGCACTTGTGTTAATGTTGAAAAACCACTTTTCGCACTTGTGTTAGTGTTGAAAAACCACTTTTCGCACTTGTGTTGGTGCAGGAAACCACTTTTGCACTTGTATTAGTGTGGAAAAAACACTTTTCGCACTTGTGTTAGTGTTGAAAAACCACTTTTCGCACTTGTGTTAGTGTTGAAAAACCACTTTTCGCACTTGTGTTAGTGTTGAAAAACCACTTTTCGCACTTGTGTTGGTGCAGGAAACCACTTTTGCACTTGTATTAGTGTGGAAAAAACACTTTTTGCACTTTTGATAGTGTTGAAAAACCACTTTTCGCACTTGTGTTGGTGCAGGAAACCACTATTGCACTTGTATTAGTGTGGAAAAACCACTTTTCGCACTTGTGTTAGTGTTGGAAAACCACTTTTCGCATTTGTGTTAGTGTTGAAAAACCACTTTTCGCACTTGTGTTGGTGCAGGAAACCACTTTTGCACTTGTATTAGTGTGGAAAAAACACTTTTTGCACTTGTGATAGTGTTGAAAAACCACTTTTCGCACTTGTGTTAGTGTTGAAAAACCACTTTTCGCACTTGTGTTGGTGCAGGAAACCACTTTTGCACTTGTATTAGTGTGGAAAAACCACTTTTCACACTTGTGTTAGTGTTGAAAGACAACTTTTCGCACTTGTGTTGGTGCAGGAAACCACTTTTGCACTTGTATTAGTGTGGAAAAGCCACTTTTGGCACTTGTGTTAGTGTTGAAAAACCACTTTTCGCACTTGTGTTAGTGTTGAAAAACCACTTTTCGCAGTTGTGTTGGTGCAGGAAACCACTTTTGCACTTGTATTAGTGTGGAAAAACCACTTTTCGCACTTGTGTTAGTGTTGAAAAACCACTTTTCGCACTTGTGTTAGTGTTGAAAAACCACTTTTCGCACTTGTGTTGGTGCAGGAAACCACTTTTGCACTTGTATTAGTGTGGGAAAAACACTTTTCGCACTTGTGTTAGTGTTGAAAAACCACTTTTCGCACTTGTGTTCGTGTTGAAAAACCACTTTTCGCACTTGTGTTGGTGCAGGAAACCACTTTTGCACTTGTATTAGTGTGGGAAAACCACTTTTTGCACTTGTGTTAGTGTTGAAAAGCCACTTTTCGCACTTGTGTTAGTGTTGAAAAACCACTTTTCGCACTTGTGTTGGTGCAGGAAACCACTTTTGCACTTGTATTAATGTGGAAAAACCACTTTTCACACTTGTGTTAGTGTTGAAAAACAACTTTTCGCACTTGTTAGTGTTGTAAAACCACTTTTCGCACTTGTGTTAGTGTTGAAAAACCACTTTTCGCATTTGTGTTGGTGCAGGAAACCACTTTTGCACTTGTATTAGTGTGGAAAAAACACTTTTCGCACTTGTGTTAGTGTTGAAAAACCACTTTTCGCACTTGTGTTAGTGTTGAAAAACCACTTTTCGCACTTGTGTTAGTGTTGAAAAACCACTTTTCGCACTTGTGTTGGTGCAGGAAACCACTTTTGCACTTGTATTAGCGTGGAAAAACCACTTTTCGCACTTGTGTTAGTGTTGAAAAGCCACTTTTCGCACTTGTGTTAGTGTTGAAAAGCCACTTTTCGCACTTGTGTTAGTGTTGAAAAACCACTTTTCGCACTTGTGTTGGTGCAGGAAACCACTTTTGCACTTGTATTAGTGTGGAAAAACCACTTTTCGCACTTGTGTTAGTGTTGAAAAACCACTTTTCGCACTTGTGTTAGTGTTGAAAAACCACTTTTTGCACTTGTGTTGGAGCAGGAAACCACTTTTGCACTTGTATTAGTGTGGAAAAACACTTTTTGCACTTGTTATAGTGTTGAAAAACCACTTTTCGCACTTGTGTTGGTGCAGGAAACCACTTTTGCACTTGTATTAGTGTGGAAAAAACACTTTTTGCACTTGTGATAGTGTTGAAAAACCACTTTTCGCACTTGTGATAGTGTTGAAAAACCACTTTTCGCACTTGTGTTAGTGTTGAAAAACCACTTTTCGCATTTGTGTTGGTGCAGGAAACCACTTTTGCACTTGTATTAGTGTGGAAAAAACACTTTTCACACTTGTGTTAGTGTTGAAAAACCACTTTTCGCACTTGTGTTAGTGTTGAAAAACCACTTTTCGCACTTGTGTTAGTGTTGAAAAACCACTTTTCGCACTTGTGTTAGTGTGGAAAAACCACTTTTCGCACTTGTGTTAGTGTTGAAAAGCCACTTTTCGCACTTGTGTTAGTGTTGTAAAACCACTTTTCGCACTTGTGTTGGTGCAGGAAACCACTTTTCCACTTGTATTAGTGTGGAAAAACCACTTTTCGCACTTGTGTTAGTGTTGAAAAGCCACTTTTCGCACTTGTGTTAGTGTTGTAAAACCACTTTTCGCACTTGTGTTGGTGCAGGAAACCACTTTTGCACTTGTATTAGTGTGGAAATACCACTTTTCGCACTTGTTAGTGTTGAAAAACCACTTTTCGCACTTGTGTTAGTGTTGAAAAACCACTTTTCGCACTTGTGTTAGTGTTGAAAAACCACTTTTCGCACTTGTGTTGGTGCAGGAAACCACTTTTGCACTTGTATTAGTGTGGAATAAAGACTTTTTGCACTTGTGATAGTGTTGAAAAACAATTTTCGCACTTTTGTTAGTGTTGAAAAACCACTTTTCGCACTTGTGTTGGTGCAGGAAACCACTTTTGCACTTGTATTAGTGTGAAAAATCACTTTTCGCACTTGTGATAGTGTTGAAAAACCACTTTTCGCACTTGTGTTAATGTTGAAAAACCACTTTTCGCACTTGTGTTAGTGTTGAAAAACCACTTTTCACACTTGTGTTGGTGCAGGAATCCACTTTTGCACTTGTATTAGTGTGGAAAAAACACTTTTCGCACTTGTGTTAGTGTTGAAAAACCACTTTTCGCACTTGTGTTAGTGTTGAAAAACCACTTTTCGCACTTGTGTTAGTGTTGAAAAACCACTTTTCGCACTTGTGTTGGTGCAGGAAACCACTTTTGCACTTGTATTAGTGTGGAAAAAACACTTTTTGCACTTTTGATAGTGTTGAAAAACCACTTTTCGCACTTGTGTTGGTGCAGGAAACCATTATTGCACTTGTATTAGTGTGGAAAAACCACTTTTCGCACTTGTGTTAGTGTTGGAAAACCACTTTTCGCATTTGTGTTAGTGTTGAAAAACCACTTTTCGCACTTGTGTTGGTGCAGGAAACCACTTTTGCACTTGTATTAGTGTGGAAAAAACACTTTTTGCACTTGTGATAGTGTTGAAAAACCACTTTTCGCACTTGTGTTAGTGTTGAAAAACCACTTTTCGCACTTGTGTTGGTGCAGGAAACCACTTTTGCACTTGTATTAGTGTGGAAAAACCACTTTTCACACTTGTGTTAGTGTTGAAAGACAACTTTTCGCACTTGTGTTGGTGCAGGAAACCACTTTTGCACTTGTATTAGTGTGGAAAAGCCACTTTTGGCACTTGTGTTAGTGTTGAAAAACCACTTTTCGCACTTGTGTTAGTGTTGAAAAACCACTTTTCGCAGTTGTGTTGGTGCAGGAAACCACTTTTGCACTTGTATTAGTGTGGAAAAACCACTTTTCGCACTTGTGTTAGTGTTGAAAAACCACTTTTCGCACTTGTGTTAGTGTTGAAAAACCACTTTTCGCACTTGTGTTGGTGCAGGAAACCACTTTTGCACTTGTATTAGTGTGGGAAAAACACTTTTCGCACTTGTGTTAGTGTTGAAAAACCACTTTTCGCACTTGTGTTCGTGTTGAAAAACCACTTTTCGCACTTGTGTTGGTGCAGGAAACCACTTTTGCACTTGTATTAGTGTGGGAAAACCACTTTTTGCACTTGTGTTAGTGTTGAAAAGCCACTTTTCGCACTTGTGTTAGTGTTGAAAAACCACTTTTCGCACTTGTGTTGGTGCAGGAAACCACTTTTGCACTTGTATTAATGTGGAAAAACCACTTTTCACACTTGTGTTAGTGTTGAAAAACAACTTTTCGCACTTGTTAGTGTTGTAAAACCACTTTTCGCACTTGTGTTAGTGTTGAAAAACCACTTTTCGCATTTGTGTTGGTGCAGGAAACCACTTTTGCACTTGTATTAGTGTGGAAAAAACACTTTTCGCACTTGTGTTAGTGTTGAAAAACCACTTTTCGCACTTGTGTTAGTGTTGAAAAACCACTTTTCGCACTTGTGTTAGTGTTGAAAAACCACTTTTCGCACTTGTGTTGGTGCAGGAAACCACTTTTGCACTTGTATTAGCGTGGAAAAACCACTTTTCGCACTTGTGTTAGTGTTGAAAAGCCACTTTTCGCACTTGTGTTAGTGTTGAAAAACCACTTTTCGCACTTGTGTTGGTGCAGGAAACCACTTTTGCACTTGTATTAGTGTGGAAAAACCACTTTTCGCACTTGTGTTAGTGTTGAAAAACCACTTTTCGCACTTGTGTTAGTGTTGAAAAACCACTTTTTGCACTTGTGTTGGAGCAGGAAACCACTTTTGCACTTGTATTAGTGTGGAAAAACACTTTTTGCACTTGTTATAGTGTTGAAAAACCACTTTTCGCACTTGTGTTGGTGCAGGAAACCACTTTTGCACTTGTATTAGTGTGGAAAAAACACTTTTTGCACTTGTGATAGTGTTGAAAAACCACTTTTCGCACTTGTGATAGTGTTGAAAAACCACTTTTCGCACTTGTGTTAGTGTTGAAAAACCACTTTTCGCATTTGTGTTGGTGCAGGAAACCACTTTTGCACTTGTATTAGTGTGGAAAAAACACTTTTCACACTTGTGTTAGTGTTGAAAAACCACTTTTCGCACTTGTGTTAGTGTTGAAAAACCACTTTTCGCACTTGTGTTAGTGTTGAAAAACCACTTTTCGCACTTGTGTTAGTGTGGAAAAACCACTTTTCGCACTTGTGTTAGTGTTGAAAAGCCACTTTTCGCACTTGTGTTAGTGTTGTAAAACCACTTTTCGCACTTGTGTTGGTGCAGGAAACCACTTTTCCACTTGTATTAGTGTGGAAAAACCACTTTTCGCACTTGTGTTAGTGTTGAAAAGCCACTTTTCGCACTTGTGTTAGTGTTGTAAAACCACTTTTCGCACTTGTGTTGGTGCAGGAAACCACTTTTGCACTTGTATTAGTGTGGAAATACCACTTTTCGCACTTGTTAGTGTTGAAAAACCACTTTTCGCACTTGTGTTAGTGTTGAAAAACCACTTTTCGCACTTGTGTTAGTGTTGAAAAACCACTTTTCGCACTTGTGTTGGTGCAGGAAACCACTTTTGCACTTGTATTAGTGTGGAAAAAACACTATTCGCTCTTGTGTTAGTGTTGAAAAACCACTTTTCGCACTTGTGTTAGTGTTGAAAAACCACTTTTCGCACTTGTGTTAGTGTTGAAAAACCACTTTTCGCACTTGTGTTGGTGCAGGAAACCACTTTTGCACTTGTATTAGTGTGGAAAAACCACTTTTCGCACTTGTGTTAGTGTTGAAAAACCACTTTTCGCACTTGTGTTAGTGTTGAAACACCACTTTTCGCACATGTGTTGGTGCAGGAAACCACTTTTGCACTTGTATTAGTGTGGAAAAAACACTTTTCGCACTTGTGTTAGTGTTGAAAAACCACTTTTCGCACTTGTGTTCGTGTTGAAAAACCACTTTTCGCACTTGTGTTGGTGCAGGAAACCACTTTTGCACTTGTATTAGTGTGGAAAAAACCACTTTTTGCACTTGTGTTAGTGTTGAAAATCCACTTTTCGCACTTGTGTTAGTGTTGAAAAACCACTTTTCGCACTTGTGTTGGTGCAGGAAACCACTTTTGCACTTGTATTAGTGTGGAAAAACCACTTTTCACACTTGTGTTAGTGTTGAAAACAACTTTTCGCACTTGTGTTAGTGTTGTAAAACCACTTTTCGCACTTGTGTTAGTGTTGAAAAACCACTTTTCGCATTTGTGTTGGTGCAGGAAACCACTTTTGCACTTGTATTAGTGTGGAAAAAACACTTTTCACACTTGTGTTAGTGTTGAAAAACCACTTTTCGCACTTGTGTTAGTGTTGAAAAACCACTTTTCGCACTTGTGTTAGTGTTGAAAAACCACTTTTCGCACTTGTGTTAGTGTGGAAAAACCACTTTTCGCACTTGTGTTAGTGTTGAAAAGCCACTTTTCGCACTTGTGTTAGTGTTGTAAAACCACTTTTCGCACTTGTGTTGGTGCAGGAAACCACTTTTCCACTTGTATTAGTGTGGAAAAACCACTTTTCGCACTTGTGTTAGTGTTGAAAAGCCACTTTTCGCACTTGTGTTAGTGTTGAAAAACCACTTTTCGCACTTGTGTTAGTGTTGAAAAACCACTTTTCGCACTTGTGTTAGTGTTGAAAAACCACTTTTCGCACTTGTGTTGGTGCAGGAAACCACTTTTGCACTTGTATTAGTGTGGAATAAAGACTTTTTGCACTTGTGATAGTGTTGAAAAACCAATTTTCGCACTTTTGTTAGTGTTGAAAAACCACTTTTCGCACTTGTGTTGGTGCAGGAAACCACTTTTGCACTTGTATTAGTGTGAAAAATCACTTTTCGCACTTGTGTTAGTGTTGAAAAACCACTTTTCGCACTTGTGTTAGTGTTGAAAAACCACTTTTCGCACTTGTGTTAGTGTTGAAAAACCACTTTTCGCACTTGTGTTGGTGCAGTAAACCACTTTTGCACTTGTATTAGTGTGGAAAAAACACTATTCGCTCTTGTGTTAGTGTTGAAAAACCACTTTTCGCACTTGTGTTAGTGTTGAAAAACCACTTTTCGCACTTGTGTTAGTGTTGAAAAACCACTTTTCGCACTTGTGTTGGTGCAGGAAACCACTTTTGCACTTGTATTAGTGTGGAAAAACCACTTTTCGCACTTGTGTTAGTGTTGAAAAACCACTTTTCGCACTTGTGTTAGTGTTGAAACACCACTTTTCGCACATGTGTTGGTGCAGGAAACCACTTTTGCACTTGTATTAGTGTGGAAAAACACTTTTTGCACTTGTGATAGTGTTGAAAAACCACTTTTCGCACTTGTGTTAATGTTGAAAAACCACTTTTCGCACTTGTGTTAGTGTTGAAAAACCACTTTTCGCACTTGTGTTGGTGCAGGAAACCACTTTTGCACTTGTATTAGTGTGGAAAAAACACTTTTCGCACTTGTGTTAGTGTTGAAAAACCACTTTTCGCACTTGTGTTAGTGTTGAAAAACCACTTTTCGCACTTGTGTTAGTGTTGAAAAACCACTTTTCGCACTTGTGTTGGTGCAGGAAACCACTTTTGCACTTGTATTAGTGTGGAAAAAACACTTTTTGCACTTTTGATAGTGTTGAAAAACCACTTTTCGCACTTGTGTTGGTGCAGGAAACCACTATTGCACTTGTATTAGTGTGGAAAAACCACTTTTCGCACTTGTGTTAGTGTTGGAAAACCACTTTTCGCATTTGTGTTAGTGTTGAAAAACCACTTTTCGCACTTGTGTTGGTGCAGGAAACCACTTTTGCACTTGTATTAGTGTGGAAAAAACACTTTTTGCACTTGTGATAGTGTTGAAAAACCACTTTTCGCACTTGTGTTAGTGTTGAAAAACCACTTTTCGCACTTGTGTTGGTGCAGGAAACCACTTTTGCACTTGTATTAGTGTGGAAAAACAACTTTTCACACTTGTGTTAGTGTTGAAAGACAACTTTTCGCACTTGTGTTGGTGCAGGAAACCACTTTTGCACTTGTATTAGTGTGGAAAAGCCAC
Organism: Myxine glutinosa; assembly: GCF_964187855.1. Taxonomy (NCBI): domain Eukaryota; kingdom Metazoa; phylum Chordata; class Myxini; order Myxiniformes; family Myxinidae; genus Myxine; species Myxine glutinosa. The sequence goes on from NW_027618321.1 coordinate 59,735, forward strand.
TTTTGGCACTTGTGTTAGTGTTGAAAAACCACTTTTCGCACTTGTGTTAGTGTTGAAAAACCACTTTTCGCAGTTGTGTTGGTGCAGGAAACCACTTTTGCACTTGTATTAGTGTGGAAAAACCACTTTTCACACTTGTGTTAGTGTTGAAAAACAACTTTTCGCACTTGTGTTAGTGTTGTAAAACCACTTTTCGCACTTGTGTTAGTGTTGAAAAACCACTTTTCGCATTTGTGTTGGTGCAGGAAACCACTTTTGCACTTGTATTAGTGTGGAAAAAACACTTTTCGCACTTGTGTTAGTGTTGAAAAACCACTTTTCGCACTTGTGTTAGTGTTGAAAAACCACTTTTCGCACTTGTGTTAGTGTTGAAAAACCACTTTTCGCACTTGTGTTGGTGCAGGAAACCACTTTTGCACTTGTATTAGCGTGGAAAAACCACTTTTCGCACTTGTGTTAGTGTTGAAAAGCCACTTTTCGCACTTGTGTTAGTGTTGAAAAACCACTTTTCGCACTTGTGTTGGTGCAGGAAACCACTTTTGCACTTGTATTAGTGTGGAAAAACCACTTTTCGCACTTGTGTTAGTGTTGAAAAACCACTTTTCGCACTTGTGTTAGTGTTGAAAAACCACTTTTTGCACTTGTGTTGGAGCAGGAAACCACTTTTGCACTTGTATTAGTGTGGAAAAACACTTTTTGCACTTGTTATAGTGTTGAAAAACCACTTTTCGCACTTGTGTTGGTGCAGGAAACCACTTTTGCACTTGTATTAGTGTGGAAAAAACACTTTTTGCACTTGTGATAGTGTTGAAAAACCACTTTTCGCACTTGTGATAGTGTTGAAAAACCACTTTTCGCACTTGTGTTAGTGTTGAAAAACCACTTTTCGCACTTGTGTTGGTGCAGGAAACCACTTTTGCACTTGTATTAGTGTGGAAAAAACACTTTTCGCACTTGTGTTAGTGTAGAAAAACCACTTTTCGCACTTGTGTTGGTGCAGGAAACCACTTTTGCACTTGTATTAGTGTGGAAAAACCACTTTTCGCACTTGTGTTAGTGTTGAAAAGCCACTTTTCGCACTTGTGTTAGTGTTGTAAAACCACTTTTCGCACTTGTGTTGGTGCAGGAAACCACTTTTGCACTTGTATTAGTGTGGAAAAAAGACTTTTTGCACTTGTGATAGTGTTGAAAAACCACTTTTCTCACTTTTGTTAGTGTTGAAAAACCACTTTTCGCACTTGTGTTAGTGTTGAAAAACCACTTTTCGCACTTGTGTTGGTGCAGGAAACCACTTTTGCACTTGTATTAGTGTGGAAAAAACACTTTTCGCACTTGTGTTAGTGTTGAAAAACCACTTTTCGCACTTGTGTTCGTGTTGAAAAACCACTTTTCGCACTTGTGTTGGTGCAGGAAACCACTTTTGCACTTGTATTAGTGTGGAAAAACCACTTTTTGCACTTGTGTTAGTGTTGAAAATCCACTTTTCGCACTTGTGTTAGTGTTGAAAAACCACTTTTCGCACTTGTGTTGGTGCAGGAAACCACTTTTGCACTTGTATTAGTGTGGAAAAACCACTTTTCACACTTGTGTTAGTGTTGAAAACAACTTTTCGCACTTGTGTTAGTGTTGTAAAACCACTTTTCGCACTTGTGTTAGTGTTGAAAAACCACTTTTCGCATTTGTGTTGGTGCAGGAAACCACTTTTGCACTTGTATTAGTGTGGAAAAAACACTTTTCACACTTGTGTTAGTGTTGAAAAACCACTTTTCGCACTTGTGTTAGTGTTGAAAAACCACTTTTCGCACTTGTGTTAGTGTTGAAAAACCACTTTTCGCACTTGTGTTAGTGTGGAAAAACCACTTTTCGCACTTGTGTTAGTGTTGAAAAGCCACTTTTCGCACTTGTGTTAGTGTTGTAAAACCACTTTTCGCACTTGTGTTGGTGCAGGAAACCACTTTTCCACTTGTATTAGTGTGGAAAAACCACTTTTCGCACTTGTGTTAGTGTTGAAAAGCCACTTTTCGCACTTGTGTTAGTGTTGTAAAACCACTTTTCGCACTTGTGTTGGTGCAGGAAACCACTTTTGCACTTGTATTAGTGTGGAAATACCACTTTTCGCACTTGTTAGTGTTGAAAAACCACTTTTCGCACTTGTGTTAGTGTTGAAAAACCACTTTTCGCACTTGTGTTAGTGTTGAAAAACCACTTTTCGCACTTGTGTTGGTGCAGGAAACCACTTTTGCACTTGTATTAGTGTGGAATAAAGACTTTTTGCACTTGTGATAGTGTTGAAAAACCAATTTTCGCACTTTTGTTAGTGTTGAAAAACCACTTTTCGCACTTGTGTTGGTGCAGGAAACCACTTTTGCACTTGTATTAGTGTGAAAAATCACTTTTCGCACTTGTGTTAGTGTTGAAAAACCACTTTTCGCACTTGTGTTAGTGTTGAAAAACCACTTTTCGCACTTGTGTTAGTTTTGAAAAACCACTTTTCGCACTTGTGTTGGTGCAGGAAACCACTTTTGCACTTGTATTAGTGTGGAAAAAACACTATTCGCTCTTGTGTTAGTGTTGAAAAACCACTTTTCGCACTTGTGTTAGTGTTGAAAAACCACTTTTCGCACTTGTGTTAGTGTTGAAAAACCACTTTTCGCACTTGTGTTGGTGCAGGAAACCACTTTTGCACTTGTATTAGTGTGGAAAAACCACTTTTCGCACTTGTGTTAGTGTTGAAACACCACTTTTCGCACATGTGTTGGTGCAGGAAACTACTTTTGCACTTGTATTAGTGTGGAAAAACACTTTTTGCACTTGTGATAGTGTTGAAAAACCACTTTTCGCACTTGTGTTAATGTTGAAAAACCACTTTTCGCACTTGTGTTAATGTTGAAAAACCACTTTTCGCACTTGTGTTAGTGTTGAAAAACCACTTTTCGCACTTGTGTTGGTGCAGGAAACCACTTTTGCACTTGTAATAGTGTGGAAAAAACACTTTTCGCACTTGTGTTAGTGTTGAAAAACCACTTTTCGCACTTGTGTTAGTGTTGAAAAACCACTTTTCGCACTTGTGTTAGTGTTGAAAAACCACTTTTCGCACTTGTGTTGGTGCAGGAAACCACTTTTGCACTTGTATTAGTGTGGAAAAAACACTTTTTGCACTTTTGATAGTGTTGAAAAACCACTTTTCGCACTTGTGTTGGTGCAGGAAACCACTATTGCACTTGTATTAGTGTGGAAAAACCACTTTTCGCACTTGTGTTAGTGTTGGAAAACCACTTTTCGCATTTGTGTTAGTGTTGAAAAACCACTTTTCGCACTTGTGTTGGTGCAGGAAACCACTTTTGCACTTGTATTAGTGTGGAAAAAACACTTTTTGCACTTGTGATAGTGTTGAAAAACCACTTTTCGCACTTGTGTTAGTGTTGAAAAACCACTTTTCGCACTTGTGTTGGTGCAGGAAACCACTTTTGCACTTGTATTAGTGTGGAAAAACCACTTTTCACACTTGTGTTAGTGTTGAAAGACAACTTTTCGCACTTGTGTTGGTGCAGGAAACCACTTTTGCACTTGTATTAGTGTGGAAAAGCCACTTTTGGCACTTGTGTTAGTGTTGAAAAACCACTTTTCGCACTTGTGTTAGTGTTGAAAAACCACTTTTCGCAGTTGTGTTGGTGCAGGAAACCACTTTTGCACTTGTATTAGTGTGGAAAAACCACTTTTCGCACTTGTGTTAGTGTTGAAAAACCACTTTTCGCACTTGTGTTAGTGTTGAAAAACCACTTTTCGCACTTGTGTTGGTGCAGGAAACCACTTTTGCACTTGTATTAGTGTGGGAAAAACACTTTTCGCACTTGTGTTAGTGTTGAAAAACCACTTTTCGCACTTGTGTTAGTGTTGAAAAACCACTTTTCGCACTTGTGTTGGTGCAGGAAACCACTTTTGCACTTGTATTAGTGTGGAAAAAAGACTTTTTGCACTTGTGATAGTGTTGAAAAACCACTTTTCGCACTTTTGTTAGTGTTGAAAAACCACTTTTCGCACTTGTGTTGGTGCAGGAAACCACTTTTGCACTTGTATTAGTGTGGAAAAACCACTTTTCGCACTTGTGTTAGTGTTGAAAAACCACTTTTCGCACTTGCGTTAGTGTTGAAAAACCACTTTTCGCACTTGTGTTAGTGTTGAAAAACCACTTTTCGCACTTGTGTTGGTGCAGGAAACCACTTTTGCACTTGTATTAGTGTGGAAAAAACACTTTTCGCACTTGTGTTAATGTTGAAAAACCACTTTTCGCACTTGTGTTAGTGTTGAAAAACCACTTTTCGCACTTGTGTTAGTGTTGAAAAACCACATTTCGCACTTGTGTTGGTGCAGGAAACCACTTTTGCACTTGTATTAGTGTGGAAAAAACACTTTTTGCACTTGTGATAGTGTTGAAAAACCACTTTTCGCACTTCTGTTAGTGTTGAAAAACCACTTTTCGCACTTGTGTTGGTGCAGGAAACCACTTTTGCACTTGTATTAGTGTGGAAAAAACACTTTTCGCACTTGTGTTAGTGTTGAAAAACCACTTTTCGCACTTGTGTTCGTGTTGAAAAACCACTTTTCGCACTTGTGTTAGTGTTGAAAAACCACTTTTCGCATTTGTGTTGGTGCAGGAAACCACTTTTGCACTTGTATTAGTGTGGAAAAAACACTTTTCGCACTTGTGTTAGTGTTGAAAAGCCACTTTTCGCATTTGTGTTAGTGTTGAAAAGCCACTTTTCGCACTTGTGTTAGTGTTGTAAAACCACTTTTCGCACTTGTGTTGGTGCAGGAAACCACTTTTGCACTTGTATTAGTGTGGAAAAACCACTTTTCGCACTTGTGTTAGTGTTGAAAAGCCAATTTTCGCACTTGTGTTAGTGTTGTAAAACCACTTTTCGCACTTGTGTTGGTGCAGGAATCCACTTTTGCACTTGTATTAGTGTGGAAAAACCACTTTTCGCACTTGTGTTAGTGTTGAAAAACCACTTTTCGCACTTGTGTTAGTGTTGAAAAACCACTTTTCGCACTTGTGTTAGTGTTGAAAAACCACTTTTCGCACTTGTGTTAGTGTTGAAAAACCACTTTTCGCACTTGTGTTGGTGCAGGAAACCACTTTTGCACTTGTATTAGCGTGGAAAAATCACTTTTCGCACTTGTGTTAGTGTTGAAAAGCCACTTTTCGCACTTGTGTTAGTGTTGAAAAACCACTTTTCGCACTTGTGTTGGTGCAGGAAACCACTTTTGCACTTGTATTAGTGTGGAAAAACCACTTTTCGCACTTGTGTTAGTGTTGAAAAACCACTTTTCGCACTTGTGTTAGTGTTGAAAAACCACTTTTTGCACTTGTGTTGGAGCAGGAAACCACTTTTGCACTTGTATTAGTGTGGAAAAACACTTTTTGCACTTGTTATAGTGTTGAAAAACCACTTTTCGCACTTGTGTTGGTGCAGGAAACCACTTTTGCACTTGTATTAGTGTGGAAAAAACACTTTTTGCACTTGTGATAGTGTTGAAAAACCACTTTTCGCACTTGTGATAGTATTGAAAAACCACTTTTCGCACTTGTGTTAGTGTTGAAAAACCACTTTTCGCACTTGTGTTGGTGCAGGAAACCACTTTTGCACTTGTATTAGTGTGGAAAAAACACTTTTCGCACTTGTGTTAGTGTAGAAAAACCACTTTTCGCACTTGTGTTGGTGCAGGAAACCACTTTTGCACTTGTATTAGTGTGGAAAAACCACTTTTCGCACTTGTGTTAGTGTTGAAAAGCCACTTTTCGCACTTGTGTTAGTGTTGTAAAACCACTTTTCGCACTTGTGTTGGTGCAGGAAACCACTTTTGCACTTGTATTAGTGTGGAAAAAAGACTTTTTGCACTTGTGATAGTGTTGAAAAACCACTTTTCGCACTTTTGTTAGTGTTGAAAAACCACTTTTCGCACTTGTGTTAGTGTTGAAAAACCACTTTTCGCACTTGTGTTGGTGCAGGAAACCACTTTTGCACTTGTATTAGTGTGGAAAAAACACTTTTCGCACTTGTGTTAGTGTTGAAAAACCACTTTTCGCACTTGTGTTCGTGTTGAAAAACCACTTTTCGCACTTGTGTTGGTGCAGGAAACCACTTTTGCACTTGTATTAGTGTGGAAAAACCACTTTTTGCACTTGTGTTAGTGTTGAAAATCCACTTTTCGCACTTGTGTTAGTGTTGAAAAACCACTTTTCGCACTTGTGTTGGTGCAGGAAACCACTTTTGCACTTGTATTAGTGTGGAAAAACCACTTTTCACACTTGTGTTAGTGTTGAAAACAACTTTTCGCACTTGTGTTAGTGTTGTAAAACCACTTTTCGCACTTGTGTTAGTGTTGAAAAACCACTTTTTGCATTTGTGTTGGTGCAGGAAACCACTTTTGCACTTGTATTAGTGTGGAAAAAACACTTTTCACACTTGTGTTAGTGTTGAAAAACCACTTTTCGCACTTGTGTTAGTGTTGAAAAACCACTTTTCGCACTTGTGTTAGTGTTGAAAAACCACTTTTCGCACTTGTGTTAGTGTGGAAAAACCACTTTTCGCACTTGTGTTAGTGTTGAAAAGCCACTTTTCGCACTTGTGTTAGTGTGGAAAAACCACTTTTCGCACTTGTGTTAGTGTTGAAAAGCCACTTTTCGCACTTGTGTTAGTGTTGTAAAACCACTTTTCGCACTTGTGTTGGTGCAGGAAACCACTTTTGCACTTGTATTAGCGTGGAAAAATCACTTTTCGCACTTGTGTTAGTGTTGAAAAGCCACTTTTCGCACTTGTGTTAGTGTTGAAAAACCACTTTTCGCACTTGTGTTGGTGCAGGAAACCACTTTTGCACTTGTATTAGTGTGGAAAAACCACTTTTCTCACTTGTGTTAGTGTTGAAAAACCACTTTTCGCACTTGTGTTAGTGTTGAAAAACCACTTTTTGCACTTGTGTTGGAGCAGGAAACCACTTTTGCACTTGTATTAGTGTGGAAAAACACTTTTTGCACTTGTTATAGTGTTGAAAAACCACTTTTCGCACTTGTGTTGGTGCAGGAAACCACTTTTGCACTTGTATTAGTGTGGAAAAAACACTTTTTGCACTTGTGATAGTGTTGAAAAACCACTTTTCGCACTTGTGATAGTGTTGAAAAACCACTTTTCGCACTTGTGTTAGTGTTGAAAAACCACTTTTCGCACTTGTGTTGGTGCAGGAAACCACTTTTGCACTTGTATTAGTGTGGAAAAAACACTTTTCGCACTTGTGTTAGTGTAGAAAAACCACTTTTCGCACTTGTGTTGGTGCAGGAAACCACTTTTGCACTTGTATTAGTGTGGAAAAAACACTTTTCGCACTTGTGTTAGTGTTGAAAAACCACTTTTCGCACTTGTGTTAGTGTTGTAAAACCACTTTTTGCACTTGTGTTGGTGCAGGAAACCACTTTTGCACTTGTATTAGTGTGGAAAAAAGACTTTTTGCACTTGTGATAGTGTTGAAAAACCACTTTTCGCACTTTTGTTAGTGTTGAAAAACCACTTTTCGCACTTGTGTTAGTGTTGAAAAACCACTTTTCGCACTTGTGTTGGTGCAGGAAACCACTTTTGCACTTGTATTAGTGTGGAAAAAACACTTTTCGCACTTGTGTTAGTGTTGAAAAACCACTTTTCGCACTTGTGTTCGTGTTGAAAAACCACTTTTCGCACTTGTGTTGGTGCAGGAAACCACTTTTGCACTTGTATTAGTGTGGAAAAACCACTTTTTGCACTTGTGTTAGTGTTGAAAATCCACTTTTCGCACTTGTGTTAGTGTTGAAAAACCACTTTTCGCACTTGTGTTGGTGCAGGAAACCACTTTTGCACTTGTATTAGTGTGGAAAAACCACTTTTCACACTTGTGTTAGTGTTGAAAACAACTTTTCGCACTTGTGTTAGTGTTGTAAAACCACTTTTCGCACTTGTGTTAGTGTTGAAAAACCACTTTTTGCATTTGTGTTAGTGTTGAAAAACCACTTTTCGCACTTGTGTTAGTGTTGAAAAACCACTTTTCGCACTTGTGTTGGTGCAGGAAACCACTTTTGCACTTGTATTAGTGTGGAAAAACCACTTTTCGCACTTGTGTTAGTGTTGAAAAACCACTTTTCGCACTTGTGTTAGTGTTGAAACACCACTTTTCGCACATGTGTTGGTGCAGGAAACCACTTTTGCACTTGTATTAGTGTGGAAAAACACTTTTTGCACTTGTGATAGTGTTGAAAAACCACTTTTCGCACTTGTGTTAATGTTGAAAAACCACTTTTCGCACTTGTGTTAGTGTTGAAAAACCACTTTTCGCACTTGTGTTGGTGCAGGAAACCACTTTTGCACTTGTATTAGTGTGGAAAAAACACTTTTCGCACTTGTGTTAGTGTTGAAAAACCACTTTTCGCACTTGTGTTAGTGTTGAAAAACCACTTTTCGCACTTGTGTTAGTGTTGAAAAACCACTTTTCGCACTTGTGTTGGTGCAGGAAACCACTTTTGCACTTGTATTAGTGTGGAAAAAACACTTTTTGCACTTTTGATAGTGTTGAAAAACCACTTTTCGCAATTGTGTTGGTGCAGGAAACCACTATTGCACTTGTATTAGTGTGGAAAAACCACTTTTCGCACTTGTGTTAGTGTTGGAAAACCACTTTTCGCATTTGTGTTAGTGTTGAAAAACCACTTTTCGCACTTGTGTTGGTGCAGGAAACCACTTTTGCACTTGTATTAGTGTGGAAAAAACACTTTTTGCACTTGTGATAGTGTTGAAAAACCACTTTTCGCACTTGTGTTAGTGTTGAAAAACCACTTTTCGCACTTGTGTTGGTGCAGGAAACCACTTTTGCACTTGTATTAGTGTGGAAAAACAACTTTTCACACTTGTGTTAGTGTTGAAAGACAACTTTTCGCACTTGTGTTGGTGCAGGAAACCACTTTTGCACTTGTATTAGTGTGGAAAAGCCACTTTTGGCACTTGTGTTAGTGTTGAAAAACCACTTTTCGCACTTGTGTTAGTGTTGAAAAACCACTTTTCGCAGTTGTGTTGGTGCAGGAAACCACTTTTGCACTTGTATTAGTGTGGAAAAACCACTTTTCACACTTGTGTTAGTGTTGAAAAACAACTTTTCGCACTTGTGTTAGTGTTGTAAAACCACTTTTCGCACTTGTGTTAGTGTTGAAAAACCACTTTTCGCATTTGTGTTGGTGCAGGAAACCACTTTTGCACTTGTATTAGTGTGGAAAAAACACTTTTCGCACTTGTGTTAGTGTTGAAAAACCACTTTTCGCACTTGTGTTAGTGTTGAAAAACCACTTTTCGCACTTGTGTTAGTGTTGAAAAACCACTTTTCGCACTTGTGTTGGTGCAGGAAACCACTTTTGCACTTGTATTAGCGTGGAAAAACCACTTTTCGCACTTGTGTTAGTGTTGAAAAGCCACTTTTCGCACTTGTGTTAGTGTTGAAAAACCACTTTTCGCACTTGTGTTGGTGCAGGAAACCACTTTTGCACTTGTATTAGTGTGGAAAAACCACTTTTCGCACTTGTGTTAGTGTTGAAAAACCACTTTTCGCACTTGTGTTAGTGTTGAAAAACCACTTTTTGCACTTGTGTTGGAGCAGGAAACCACTTTTGCACTTGTATTAGTGTGGAAAAACACTTTTTGCACTTGTTATAGTGTTGAAAAACCACTTTTCGCACTTGTGTTGGTGCAGGAAACCACTTTTGCACTTGTATTAGTGTGGAAAAAACACTTTTTGCACTTGTGATAGTGTTGAAAAACCACTTTTCGCACTTGTGATAGTGTTGAAAAACCACTTTTCGCACTTGTGTTAGTGTTGAAAAACCACTTTTCGCACTTGTGTTGGTGCAGGAAACCACTTTTGCACTTGTATTAGTGTGGAAAAAACACTTTTCGCACTTGTGTTAGTGTAGAAAAACCACTTTTCGCACTTGTGTTGGTGCAGGAAACCACTTTTGCACTTGTATTAGTGTGGAAAAACCACTTTTCGCACTTGTGTTAGTGTTGAAAAGCCACTTTTCGCACTTGTGTTAGTGTTGTAAAACCACTTTTCGCACTTGTGTTGGTGCAGGAAACCACTTTTGCACTTGTATTAGTGTGGAAAAAAGACTTTTTGCACTTGTGATAGTGTTGAAAAACCACTTTTCTCACTTTTGTTAGTGTTGAAAAACCACTTTTCGCACTTGTGTTATTGAAAAACCACTTTTCGCACTTGTGTTGGTGCAGGAAACCACTTTTGCACTTGTATTAGTGTGGAAAAAACACTTTTCGCACTTGTGTTAGTGTTGAAAAACCACTTTTCGCACTTGTGTTCGTGTTGAAAAACCACTTTTCGCACTTGTGTTGGTGCAGGAAACCACTTTTGCACTTGTATTAGTGTGGAAAAACCACTTTTTGCACTTGTGTTAGTGTTGAAAATCCACTTTTCGCACTTGTGTTAGTGTTGAAAAACCACTTTTCGCACTTGTGTTGGTGCAGGAAACCACTTTTGCACTTGTATTAGTGTGGAAAAACCACTTTTCACACTTGTGTTAGTGTTGAAAACAACTTTTCGCACTTGTGTTAGTGTTGTAAAACCACTTTTCGCACTTGTGTTAGTGTTGAAAAACCACTTTTCGCATTTGTGTTGGTGCAGGAAACCACTTTTGCACTTGTATTAGTGTGGAAAAACCACTTTTCGCACTTGTGTTAGTGTTGAAAAACCACTTTTCGCACTTGTGTTAGTGTTGAAAAACCACTTTTCGCACTTGTGTTAGTGTGGAAAAACCACTTTTCGCACTTGTGTTAGTGTTGAAAAGCCACTTTTCGCACTTGTGTTAGTGTTGTAAAACCACTTTTCGCACTTGTGTTGGTGCAGGAAACCACTTTTCCACTTGTATTAGTGTGGAAAAACCACTTTTCGCACTTGTGTTAGTGTTGAAAAGCCACTTTTCGCACTTGTGTTAGTGTTGTAAAACCACTTTTCGCACTTGTGTTGGTGCAGGAAACCACTTTTCCACTTGTATTAGTGTGGAAAAACCACTTTTCGCACTTGTGTTAGTGTTGAAAAGCCACTTTTCGCACTTGTGTTAGTGTTGTAAAACCACTTTTCGCACTTGTGTTGGTGCAGGAAACCACTTTTGCACTTGTATTAGTGTGGAAATACCACTTTTCGCACTTGTTAGTGTTGAAAAACCACTTTTCGCACTTGTGTTAGTGTTGAAAAACCACTTTTCGCACTTGTGTTAGTGTTGAAAAACCACTTTTCGCACTTGTGTTGGTGCAGGAAACCACTTTTGCACTTGTATTAGTGTGGAATAAAGACTTTTTGCACTTGTGATAGTGTTGAAAAACCAATTTTCGCACTTTTGTTAGTGTTGAAAAACCACTTTTCGCACTTGTGTTGGTGCAGGAAACCACTTTTGCACTTGTATTAGTGTGAAAAATCACTTTTCGCACTTGTGTTAGTGTTGAAAAACCACTTTTCGCACTTGTGTTAGTGTTGAAAAACCACTTTTCGCACTTGTGTTAGTTTTGAAAAACCACTTTTCGCACTTGTGTTGGTGCAGGAAACCACTTTTGCACTTGTATTAGTGTGGAAAAAACACTATTCGCTCTTGTGTTAGTGTTGAAAAACCACTTTTCGCACTTGTGTTAGTGTTGAAAAACCACTTTTCGCACTTGTGTTAGTGTTGAAAAACCACTTTTCGCACTTGTGTTGGTGCAGGAAACCACTTTTGCACTTGTATTAGTGTGGAAAAACCACTTTTCGCACTTGTGTTAGTGTTGAAACACCACTTTTCGCACATGTGTTGGTGCAGGAAACTACTTTTGCACTTGTATTAGTGTGGAAAAACACTTTTTGCACTTGTGATAGTGTTGAAAAACCACTTTTCGCACTTGTGTTAATGTTGAAAAACCACTTTTCGCACTTGTGTTAGTGTTGAAAAACCACTTTTCGCACTTGTGTTGGTGCAGGAAACCACTTTTGCACTTGTAATAGTGTGGAAAAAACACTTTTCGCACTTGTGTTAGTGTTGAAAAACCACTTTTCGCACTTGTGTTAGTGTTGAAAAACCACTTTTCGCACTTGTGTTAGTGTTGAAAAACCACTTTTCGCACTTGTGTTGGTGCAGGAAACCACTTTTGCACTTGTATTAGTGTGGAAAAAACACTTTTTGCACTTTTGATAGTGTTGAAAAACCACTTTTCGCACTTGTGTTGGTGCAGGAAACCACTATTGCACTTGTATTAGTGTGGAAAAACCACTTTTCGCACTTGTGTTAGTGTTGGAAAACCACTTTTCGCATTTGTGTTAGTGTTGAAAAACCACTTTTCGCACTTGTGTTGGTGCAGGAAACCACTTTTGCACTTGTATTAGTGTGGAAAAAACACTTTTTGCACTTGTGATAGTGTTGAAAAACCACTTTTCGCACTTGTGTTAGTGTTGAAAAACCACTTTTCGCACTTGTGTTGGTGCAGGAAACCACTTTTGCACTTGTATTAGTGTGGAAAAACCACTTTTCACACTTGTGTTAGTGTTGAAAGACAACTTTTCGCACTTGTGTTGGTGCAGGAAACCACTTTTGCACTTGTATTAGTGTGGAAAAGCCACTTTTGGCACTTGTGTTAGTGTTGAAAAACCACTTTTCGCACTTGTGTTAGTGTTGAAAAACCACTTTTCGCACTTGTGTTGGTGCAGGAAACCACTTTTGCACTTGTATTAGTGTGGGAAAAACACTTTTCGCACTTGTGTTAGTGTTGAAAAACCACTTTTCGCACTTGTGTTAGTGTTGAAAAACCACTTTTCGCACTTGTGTTGGTGCAGGAAACCACTTTTGCACTTGTATTAGTGTGGAAAAAAGACTTTTTGCACTTGTGATAGTGTTGAAAAACCACTTTTCGCACTTTTGTTAGTGTTGAAAAACCACTTTTCGCACTTGTGTTGGTGCAGGAAACCACTTTTGCACTTGTATTAGTGTGGAAAAACCACTTTTCGCACTTGTGTTAGTGTTGAAAAACCACTTTTCGCACTTGCGTTAGTGTTGAAAAACCACTTTTCGCACTTGTGTTAGTGTTGAAAAACCACTTTTCGCACTTGTGTTGGTGCAGGAAACCACTTTTGCACTTGTATTAGTGTGGAAAAAACACTTTTCGCACTTGTGTTAATGTTGAAAAACCACTTTTCGCACTTGTGTTAGTGTTGAAAAACCACTTTTCGCACTTGTGTTAGTGTTGAAAAACCACATTTCGCACTTGTGTTGGTGCAGGAAACCACTTTTGCACTTGTATTAGTGTGGAAAAAACACTTTTTGCACTTGTGATAGTGTTGAAAAACCACTTTTCGCACTTCTGTTAGTGTTGAAAAACCACTTTTCGCACTTGTGTTGGTGCAGGAAACCACTTTTGCACTTGTATTAGTGTGGAAAAAACACTTTTCGCACTTGTGTTAGTGTTGAAAAACCACTTTTCGCACTTGTGTTCGTGTTGAAAAACCACTTTTCGCACTTGTGTTAGTGTTGAAAAACCACTTTTCGCATTTGTGTTGGTGCAGGAAACCACTTTTGCACTTGTATTAGTGTGGAAAAAACACTTTTCGCACTTGTGTTAGTGTTGAAAAGCCACTTTTCGCACTTGTGTTAGTGTTGAAAAGCCACTTTTCGCACTTGTGTTAGTGTTGTAAAACCACTTTTCGCACTTGTGTTGGTGCAGGAAACCACTTTTGCACTTGTATTAGTGTGGAAAAACCACTTTTCGCACTTGTGTTAGTGTTGAAAAGCCAATTTTCGCACTTGTGTTAGTGTTGTAAAACCACTTTTCGCACTTGTGTTGGTGCAGGAATCCACTTTTGCACTTGTATTAGTGTGGAAAAACCACTTTTCGCACTTGTGTTAGTGTTGAAAAACCACTTTTCGCACTTGTGTTAGTGTTGAAAAACCACTTTTCGCACTTGTGTTAGTGTTGAAAAACCACTTTTCGCACTTGTGTTGGTGCAGGAAACCACTTTTGCACTTGTATTAGCGTGGAAAAATCACTTTTCGCACTTGTGTTAGTGTTGAAAAGCCACTTTTCGCACTTGTGTTAGTGTTGAAAAACCACTTTTCGCACTTGTGTTGGTGCAGGAAACCACTTTTGCACTTGTATTAGTGTGGAAAAACCACTTTTCGCACTTGTGTTAGTGTTGAAAAACCACTTTTCGCACTTGTGTTAGTGTTGAAAAACCACTTTTTGCACTTGTGTTGGAGCAGGAAACCACTTTTGCACTTGTATTAGTGTGGAAAAACACTTTTTGCACTTGTTATAGTGTTGAAAAACCACTTTTCGCACTTGTGTTGGTGCAGGAAACCACTTTTGCACTTGTATTAGTGTGGAAAAAACACTTTTTGCACTTGTGATAGTGTTGAAAAACCACTTTTCGCACTTGTGATAGTATTGAAAAACCACTTTTCGCACTTGTGTTAGTGTTGAAAAACCACTTTTCGCACTTGTGTTGGTGCAGGAAACCACTTTTGCACTTGTATTAGTGTGGAAAAAACACTTTTCGCACTTGTGTTAGTGTAGAAAAACCACTTTTCGCACTTGTGTTGGTGCAGGAAACCACTTTTGCACTTGTATTAGTGTGGAAAAACCACTTTTCGCACTTGTGTTAGTGTTGAAAAGCCACTTTTCGCACTTGTGTTAGTGTTGTAAAACCACTTTTCGCACTTGTGTTGGTGCAGGAAACCACTTTTGCACTTGTATTAGTGTGGAAAAAAGACTTTTTGCACTTGTGATAGTGTTGAAAAACCACTTTTCGCACTTTTGTTAGTGTTGAAAAACCACTTTTCGCACTTGTGTTAGTGTTGAAAAACCACTTTTCGCACTTGTGTTGGTGCAGGAAACCACTTTTGCACTTGTATTAGTGTGGAAAAAACACTTTTCGCACTTGTGTTAGTGTTGAAAAACCACTTTTCGCACTTGTGTTCGTGTTGAAAAACCACTTTTCGCACTTGTGTTGGTGCAGGAAACCACTTTTGCACTTGTATTAGTGTGGAAAAACCACTTTTTGCACTTGTGTTAGTGTTGAAAATCCACTTTTCGCACTTGTGTTAGTGTTGAAAAACCACTTTTCGCACTTGTGTTGGTGCAGGAAACCACTTTTGCACTTGTATTAGTGTGGAAAAACCACTTTTCACACTTGTGTTAGTGTTGAAAACAACTTTTCGCACTTGTGTTAGTGTTGTAAAACCACTTTTCGCACTTGTGTTAGTGTTGAAAAACCACTTTTTGCATTTGTGTTGGTGCAGGAAACCACTTTTGCACTTGTATTAGTGTGGAAAAAACACTTTTCACACTTGTGTTAGTGTTGAAAAACCACTTTTCGCACTTGTGTTAGTGTTGAAAAACCACTTTTCGCACTTGTGTTAGTGTTGAAAAACCACTTTTCGCACTTGTGTTAGTGTGGAAAAACCACTTTTCGCACTTGTGTTAGTGTTGAAAAGCCACTTTTCGCACTTGTGTTAGTGTGGAAAAACCACTTTTCGCACTTGTGTTAGTGTTGAAAAGCCACTTTTCGCACTTGTGTTAGTGTTGTAAAACCACTTTTCGCACTTGTGTTGGTGCAGGAAACCACTTTTGCACTTGTATTAGCGTGGAAAAATCACTTTTCGCACTTGTGTTAGTGTTGAAAAGCCACTTTTCGCACTTGTGTTAGTGTTGAAAAACCACTTTTCGCACTTGTGTTGGTGCAGGAAACCACTTTTGCACTTGTATTAGTGTGGAAAAACCACTTTTCGCACTTGTGTTAGTGTTGAAAAACCACTTTTCGCACTTGTGTTAGTGTTGAAAAACCACTTTTTGCACTTGTGTTGGAGCAGGAAACCACTTTTGCACTTGTATTAGTGTGGAAAAACACTTTTTGCACTTGTTATAGTGTTGAAAAACCACTTTTCGCACTTGTGTTGGTGCAGGAAACCACTTTTGCACTTGTATTAGTGTGGAAAAAACACTTTTTGCACTTGTGATAGTGTTGAAAAACCACTTTTCGCACTTGTGATAGTGTTGAAAAACCACTTTTCGCACTTGTGTTAGTGTTGAAAAACCACTTTTCGCACTTGTGTTGGTGCAGGAAACCACTTTTGCACTTGTATTAGTGTGGAAAAAACACTTTTCGCACTTGTGTTAGTGTAGAAAAACCACTTTTCGCACTTGTGTTGGTGCAGGAAACCACTTTTGCACTTGTATTAGTGTGGAAAAACCACTTTTCGCACTTGTGTTAGTGTTGAAAAGCCACTTTTCGCACTTGTGTTAGTGTTGTAAAACCACTTTTCGCACTTGTGTTGGTGCAGGAAACCACTTTTGCACTTGTATTAGTGTGGAAAAAAGACTTTTTGCACTTGTGATAGTGTTGAAAAACCACTTTTCGCACTTTTGTTAGTGTTGAAAAACCACTTTTCGCACTTGTGTTAGTGTTGAAAAACCACTTTTCGCACTTGTGTTGGTGCAGGAAACCACTTTTGCACTTGTATTAGTGTGGAAAAAACACTTTTCGCACTTGTGTTAGTGTTGAAAAACCACTTTTCGCACTTGTGTTCGTGTTGAAAAACCACTTTTCGCACTTGTGTTGGTGCAGGAAACCACTTTTGCACTTGTATTAGTGTGGAAAAACCACTTTTTGCACTTGTGTTAGTGTTGAAAATCCACTTTTCGCACTTGTGTTAGTGTTGAAAAACCACTTTTCGCACTTGTGTTGGTGCAGGAAACCACTTTTGCACTTGTATTAGTGTGGAAAAACCACTTTTCACACTTGTGTTAGTGTTGAAAACAACTTTTCGCACTTGTGTTAGTGTTGTAAAACCACTTTTCGCACTTGTGTTAGTGTTGAAAAACCACTTTTTGCATTTGTGTTGGTGCAGGAAACCACTTTTGCACTTGTATTAGTGTGGAAAAACACTTTTCACACTTGTGTTAGTGTTGAAAAACCACTTTTCGCACTTGTGTTAGTGTTGAAAAACCACTTTTCGCACTTGTGTTAGTGTTGAAAAACCACTTTTCGCACTTGTGTTAGTGTTGAAAAACCACTTTTCGCACTTGTGTTAGTGTGGAAAAACCACTTTTCGCACTTGTGTTAGTGTTGAAAAGCCACTTTTCGCACTTGTGTTAGTGTTGTAAAACCACTTTTCGCACTTGTGTTGGTGCAGGAAACCACTTTTCCACTTGTATTAGTGTGGAAAAACCACTTTTCGCACTTGTGTTAGTGTTGAAAAGCCACTTTTCGCACTTGTGTTAGTGTTGTAAAACCACTTTTCGCACTTGTGTTGGTGCAGGAAACCACTTTTGCA